>NC_068989.1:74549385-74551390 GCF_001194135.2 Octopus bimaculoides | reverse complement strand
ATATATATATATTTACATACATATATATAATACAATATGTGAATATATATATATATATATATATATATATACATATGTACGTATATACAAGAATAAGGGCAAGGAATGTACGTATGTATATAAAATTACAATATGTCTATATATGTATATATGTATATACATACATATATATATGCATATATATTTATGTATATATATATACGTATAGAGAGAGAGAGAGAGGGGGAAAGCGAGAGCGAGAGAGATAGACAGGCTGAGAATAGTCTCTAGTTGCTACTGCTTTACAGAGTAGTAATTAGATTATTAATACCCTCATCAGCATGGAAATACTTTTTGTTTGAAGTCTTATTTTACACAAAAGAATTAAAAAAAAAAATAATCTCGTTATCCAAGCTGTAACCTACTACTTCCTACGCAGAACTTTTGATTTAAGCATGAAATGGAACTCCATGTAAACTTCCAAATAAAAGAAATCTAATACACTTCTTGGAATTTTAAGATATGTTTTTGAAACTTTAAATACTAAACAAGAATTTAAAAGAAAAATTATCTAATTTTCTGCTGTGTTTTGAGGAAAAAATTTAAATTGTAGAACGTACTAATTGTCTACGCGTCAAATTTACAATTTACAAACACTGTTTGGCTATTTTGTGATCAGTGAACATATATATATGTATGTATATGTATACATATATGTATATCAACATGTATATCCATACACACGCAATTCATGCCTGGCTGATTGTCTGCGTGTGTGCGTACGTGCCTACCAACATGCATACATATAAACATACATACATAAATACATTCATAAATACGTACATAAATACATACATTGATACGTAAATACGTACATACATACATACATAATACAGTGAGGACGTAAACAAACGAACACTGCTTATCAGAGTGTGTAGAGAAATACGAAAATGTGCGCACACCTACACATCATACGTATATCTATCTATCTATCTATACATATGTATGTATACATATATACGTGTGTGTATATATATATACACATACATACACGTACATATACATATATATATATATACTTATAAAACGTGTGTATTTAAATGCATGTATTTGTACTCACATATGTATATGAGATAATGGTTTCATATTTTGTCACAAGGTCAGGAACTTCGGTTGATGGGGTAAGTCGATCACATGAAGCCCAGTGTTTAACCTGTACATGTTTAATCGAGCCCTAATGGAGGAAAGGCACAACCGATCCCTGCAGAATTTGAACTCAGAACGTAAGGGTAGACGAAATTTCGCTGCACACTTTGCCCAGCGCGTTAACCATACTGCCAGCTCACCGCTTTATATGTACATTAAATATTAGCGATGGAAGCAGTATTGCTACCGAATTGCAACTTTTATATATCCGACTTAAAATGTATGTATTGTTAGAATACCATATTAGTATGGTACTGCCTAGAGAAATCTTCTTATATAGGCATTTAAGTAAAGAAATATCGGTAGAAAACGAGAATTGTCCAGCACCGGTTGCGGAACACCTAGATAGCGTGATCTATGCGTGTTTGTTCTTATTCAGAAGCAGGCATTCAGTCACTACACGCAAGTCAAATTGAGCGGCTACAAATATATAGGAAAAAAAACAGTGTGTATTCGGTCACTGATCTCGCAAATAACCAGCAGGCTCTGTAAAAATGAAATATGCGGCAGGGAAGCATATAAGAATGGAATCGCAATCTTTATAACCTATTGAACATGAATGTGTTGTTAGAAAGGTGTACTACTGCTGTCTTCGCCTAGAGAAATCCTCTCGTATATAAGTTTAGTGCTAAAAAGGAGAGTTTATTTGTATCAACGCATATACAAATATGCAAATATGTATGCAAATCAGTGAATGTATGTTTGTGTCTATATAATATGTGTATATATATGTATGTACTAAATGTGTGTGCATATGTATACGTATATATATATGCATATACATACACACAAACATAATACACACACACACACACACACA
>NC_068989.1:74543928-74548192 GCF_001194135.2 Octopus bimaculoides | reverse complement strand
ATATATATATATATATATATATAAGCATGTGTGTATGTATGTTTGTATGCATGTCTGTATATGCACACACACACACATATCAATTTGCACATGCATGCCTTTTCTCTGTTTTTGTTTGTCTTCCCAACCGCTTGATAACGGGTGTTTATATTATAATAGCTTAAGCAGTTCGACATAAAAGACCGATAGATTAGGTACAAAGCTTAAAAAAGATAATTACACGTTTCGTTCGAGAAAAACCGTTCTCAATCCAATAACTGAAAAGTATAAAAGAATATATATTTATATATAATATGTTCTGAGACAGAAATGTATCTCGGGTTAAGTAATGCACTGCTAGAGATGTATATCTAATTGCTGAGGTGATAAAAGAAATGCCATATCATTAGCCATTTCTTCAATTTTCTTACGGTGTAGACATATAGAAGGCCTTCAACATTGTACATATTTCTCCTGCTTCTCATTTCATGCATTATACTACACCATAGTAGCATCAATAAAGCAATTATCTACTACTGGGTCAATATATAAATAGGTACTATTAGCATTTCGGAGACAAATGGTTATACATTATAGATAAAATCTTCAGAGACTGGAGAAGTCAATGCCAAGTCGTTTTTAAACACATTCTATCCAGACTTCTCACTTGTCTAGGTCAACTTGGCATTAGTTCCAAAATTCAATGTATAAATCAAACCATATGGTGGTTATAATATAATACTATCCATTCACCATCCTTGAGGCTATTACCTGATATATGTACCCATGTCTAGGTGTGTAGGATGGTCATCGTAGAACCGTCCACTAATAATTAAACAATCACTGTCTGTGTCACTCTCTCTTTCATATAACCATCAAAGGTATGGTTAAACATTTTATTTTCATTTATGTGAAAGAACATTAAAGGATAAAAACATAAGCAAATGTTAATATTCTTACAGCTGTACATAAACATCAGTAAGGTATATATTTCTATTCAATAAAATCGCTTACATCAACGACTCTTTTTATCTTTCTCTCCTTTAATACTATCTATCCCTTTCTTTCACTCAAGCAGACAGAAAACTATGACGTCCATATACTACATATCTATAATCATGTCTCTTTGCGGTTTCTTGTGCAGCCAGTGGACTTTCAGCTACTGTTGGTGACCAAGAGTTATTTATAGCATTAGACAATTTTCTTATCATATTCAGCTAATGTCATAGTCCACTGTAATGCCTAGCAACATCTCAAAGCATTTTATAAAACCAAAACCTCCTCGAAAAGAATCTAAATATTATCTGTTTTTGTATATTATTATTTCATAGTGAAAGAAACAAGTGACTCGTATATGTGCAAATACTTTGGGCTATAGATTGCATAAATATCTATTCATATATCTATGTATTTACGTACGTACGTACCTATCTTCTAGAAAATTTACCTGCCTATATACCTCTCAACATACACACTACCTACATAACTACTAACATACCTATCTATCTGTTTGTCTATCTATCTATATACATATGTGCGTGTAAGTATATATATATATATATATATATATATATATATATATATATATATATATATATATATATATATATAGATGAATATGTATGTACATATATACCGACACACACGTGTTTATATATGTGTACCTTTAATTCATTTATATCTCGAATACAGAACCAAGACCAAAGGATAAATGTTTCATCCGCAAACAAATAAGTTTCTGTTTTCACAGTTTAAAGACTGACAAAATCATTTAATTGCGCCAGGGAAGGCTTCTTTCGTTTTGGTAGAGCATATTTTAGCATCACCACATTGTCTGAGAGTGTTTTTTAAAAAAGAACTCAATCTTTTGTACTTTATTTTCGATTCTGTTACTTTCCACATATTTTTCTTGCCGGCATTGACATGAAGTTGCTCGGGTTGCGCATAAATCGGTTCTAGACCTTTCATTATGTTAAGTAATATCATTTTAATTTTACTAATTTATCAACAGAGTGAAAAAAAATGCCTGACAAATAATTAGACGTTGGCATTTACCCCCTCCTCAATTCTAAAATTTGAATGCACAAAATTATGTGAAAAATCGACGAAGTGGTCGAATCGTTGATCGGTTTCATAGATTGTCTTGAGGGCAGGATTCGTTCCAGCTCTCTTCGCCCTCACTTCAAATACCACTTCCTTTTATCTTGTAAGAGTCGATAAAGAAACTAACAGTTCTATATTGGTTTCGATTATTCTCTTTGTCAGTCCTTTTGTTTCTCTCAGTCGGTCTCTTTGAAAAAGAAACCGGCTGAGGTCAGACCTGGAGTGATATGGGCTCTGCCAGGTTTAAAGGGGCCTAACGCACCGATAGTTTCGACTGGTCCCGTACACCTCAGTCAGTACTTCAGTTCCCAAGATAAAGTTATCATGTCAGCGCATATGTTGATATAGTAAACTGAAATAATGCGTTTGTCATTACTTAACTTCTTTGCGCGTTAAATATAGGACCGTGAAGGCGCGTGGTTTAGTGGTTAGAATTATTCGACTCACGATCGTAAGGTTGTTTGTTCGATTCCTGGTGGAGGCTTGTGTCCTTGAACAAGACGCTTTATTTCACGTTGCTCCAGTGCACTGAACCGGCAAAAATTAGTAGTATCTGTAATTCAAAGAGTCCACCTTGTCACATTCTGTGTCACGCTGAATCTTCCGTTAAGGTTATGCGTGTCTGTGGAGTGCTCAGCCACTTACACGTTAATCTGAGAAGCAAACTGTTTCGTAGATCGGATCAGCTGGAACCCTCGTCGTCGTAACCGACGGAGTTCCAGTCCTAGTGATAAGACCTCTGACTCAAAATACAACAGATGTTATCTCAACCATGGTTTAAAGCATACATTAACAGCAGCAGTATTACGAATAAGACTAGAGTGTTACCTGTCACATCAAGGGTAGCTTAGGACGTGGGCTTTTGTCATCATGTGTAATATCAGGAAATATGGTGTACATAAATACAAACATTCTGCTTATACAAAATGAAATGAATTTTAATTTACAAAAGATAAATATTTATTATTTTCGAATAAAATTAATTGAAACAGGTTTCTCATTTGCTTTACTCTTCACATAAATGCTTTCTCCTTTACTCCATGTCTACCTTCTCTTCCTCCTGCCACGAAGCCGAATATGTGCACTCATCTTACTCTCCACCTGTCTGTCTCTCCACTTATCTTTTATTTTCTCCTCCCCTCTGTATACATTGTAAATTGAGCCTGAAGAAAATCAACCAACCAGCTATTATTATTATTGTGAAGAGATTAACCACAGAATTAATGAGATTTAAATGTTAAGTTCAATACACGAAAAAGATAGATATGTAGCTTGTTATAGGAATTGACTGCATTCACCTAAATCTCAAACGAAATTCTACTGTATTCACTAAAGGATTCATTTCAAAATGTAGTACCGGATATACAAATCAGAATAAATGGTCATGATTGGAATGCGTTTACATTTACATCTATTCAATGATGTCTGACTTTGAGCTTAATAACGACGATGATGACAATGAGCAGAACAAAAACCCTTCATAAAAACCTAAAAGAGAGAAGCTCAGTAATGATCTTAATTACCCAACGGTTTATAAGTTTTAAAACATCTTTTTTTTGTGTATAAAATATCTTTTATTTTTTACTTGTTTCAGAGAAAAAGATATTTTATCGTTTCGGTAAGCTTTCACTTGCGTCTCCTTGTTTCATGGTCGCAGTCGGTCTTCAGGCATACTGGTGCACCGCCTTGACGGGTTTAGTTGAACAAAATCATCCCACTTATTTATTATCAAGTCTGGTACTGAATCTATCAGGGTCTACAGCCGATGCCATTAAGTTACGGGGACTTGTCAAACGGTGGATAGAACATATACGAGCACAAACACATGCACATATACATACATACATACATACCTATATACATACATACCTATACACATACATACGTACGTACATACACACATACATACATTCATATATACAAACATACAATCATACATATGTGTATGTATAAACACACACACACACACACACACACACACATATATCAAACTTCTTCACCAAAAGTTAGTAACATCCTCATAATAAATTTCATAACATTTAAAAAAAAAAAAAATTTTTAAATAAATTTTAAAAATAACACCTTTACGCTTCAAAAACTATTACTACTGCCATGAAGGGAAACCATTGGGCTGGCGGATTTCCAAGATACAGCCCCCCCCGATCATCACTGATCCTCGCCC
>NC_068989.1:74542365-74543781 GCF_001194135.2 Octopus bimaculoides | reverse complement strand
GATTGCTCTAGGAGCCAATTCTGAAGGTTTTTACTCTACTCCAATCTAAACGCTTTGCAACGTTTGTTTTTGAAAGTGGTGGTTTTCTGATTCCAGCCCACCCGGGAAATCCGCCTTTGTGCAGTTCTCGGCGAACAGTTTTTGTGGAAATTGGGTTCTCGAGGTGGTCATTAAGCTCTGTAATAAATTTGAGAGCTATACTTTTGTGATCCTTTCTAACAATTCACGTAAGGGTCTGACGATCCCTATCTGAAAGTTTTGGTTTTCTTCTGAAGTTTTGTTTTGACGAGGAGGTTTTTCCCTCTTTCTCAAAGGCTGTCGTGATTTTTTTGAGAAATTGATTGAATGCATTTCTAACTTTCGTTATAAATTTTAAAAATATTTTATAATGTGTTGCTTATTGCATGCTTATATGTTTGCTTTTTAAGCATATTTTGTTCACTGTGGCTGTGTGGTATGTAGCTTGCTCACCAACCACATGGTTCTGGGTTCAGTTCTACTGCGTGGTACCTTGGGCAAGTGTCTTCTACTATAGCCTCGGGCCGACCAAAGCCTTGTGAGTGGATTTGGTAGGGGAAACTGAAAGAAGCCCGTCGTATATATGTATATGTATTTATATGTGTGCGTGTGTGTGTTTGTGTGTCTGTGTTTGTCCCCCCAACATCGTTTGACAACCGATGCTGGTGCGTTTACGTCCCCGTAACTTAGCGGTTCGGCAAAAGAGACCAATAGAATAAGTACTACGCTTACAAAGAATAAGTCCTGGGGTCGATTTGCTCGACTAAAGGCGGTGCTCCAGCATGGCCGTAGTCAAATGACTGAAACAAGTAAAAGAGTAAAAGAGTAATATAGTAAACATGTACATCAAATTTCTAAATTAACACAAACATTTATTGAAATGAAAGGAAATTACCAGAGAACTTCCATCTAATTCTTCCAAATCTTTCTGTTAAACTGTATTGAAACCATTTGTGGGGAAAAATTGTAATGTGTTTATCGCATGTAACGTGTTGTTCATCGCATTTGCATTAAATGCAAATTGAATGCTTAAAACTATTTGTTTTCTCATTTCTTTTAGTCCTTGAGGTAGTTGTGAGGTGTGCTAAAATTAACAGCTCTTTTGGATAAACCTATCAAGTTCGTGCTATCGCGCAGTGACGCACAAAATGACAGTTTCTAGATCCTCTTTTCTGACTGGATGAAAATGATTAAACTTTAAGCCTCTATAACTTTCTAAAAAACAATTCTTTAGGAAAAAATGAATTAACTCCAGCAAATCAACTTAGAAATGTGTATCATTGTTGCAAATTTTAAAATTTTCGATAAACTTCAACTTTTGAAATGCTGGCAGCCAAACCAACTAGACGCTTATATATACACACATACATACATACATATATACATACTTACATATAT
>NC_068989.1:74541064-74542267 GCF_001194135.2 Octopus bimaculoides | reverse complement strand
ATATTAATCAATTAAAACCAGTGGTCTAGCATATTAAAAAAAATCCGAAGATTAAAATTATATTACATACAAAAATATTTAGTATTTTTTTCATTTGTCTTGCCCTTTTACAGTCTGTTGTGTCGCTAAATTTTTACTGAGAACATATTTTTTGTTCGTGGTTAGATGATTCGGCATCTATTTCTAGCATATAGGAGTCCACTTTTGCTGGTCATTCCTCTTATTTTTGTGTGTAATATATATATATATAGGCGTAGGAGTGGCGTTGTGGTAAGTAGCTCGCATACCAACCACATGGTTCCGGGTTCAGTCCCACTGCGTGGCATCTTGGGCAAGTGTCTTCTACTATAGTCTCAGGTTCGGCGAAAGAGACCGATAAAATAAATACTAGGCTTAGAAAGAATAAGTCCCAGGGTCGATGGGGTCGACTAAAGGCGGTGCTCCAGCATGGCCATAGTCAAATAACTGAAACAAGTAAAGAGTATACACACACAACGGGTTTCAACACAATTTCTGTCTACCAAATTCGCTCACAAGATATTGGTCGGCGGTCGGCGCCCAAGACGCAACACAATGGAATTGAACCTGAAACCATTTTGTTGCAAAGTAAACTTCTTAAATGCACATCCAGAATACTAGAAGAATTTTGAACAAATAAGTTTTGTTTTATATATGTTACATAATACTGAACAGCGTCATTCATCAATCTTAATGTGTTATTTTTATTTTCCATTTTAATGTTTGCTAAATACATTTGATGCAGAAAAGTGTTCCCTTTACAAACTGATGAGAAATTCTTCATTAACGGATTCTGAAACATACTAATTAGATTATATATTTACATGGTTTTTCTCTATTTATTTTGTTTATTTACCAACGACAGTTACATGTACGTATTGTTAGTATGTTACAACACTTTGACGGTGATGACGGGGAAACGGCTGTATGTTTTGAATGTAATTTTTTTATTGATGATGTTGGTATGCTTATGTAGTTGCAGATATCGCTGTGAACATATCATTAATACATTGAATACCTATTTTGCATCAGCATTCTCATATATCATTTATATGTAAAGACAATTACTTAACACAACGCATACGGATTGTTAAGAAACAAGGTGTCGGTTTCCTCCTACGTACATTGAATAAAGATGACAGAGATATGTATTTATGTATATATATATATAAATATATATATATA
>NC_068989.1:74539315-74540384 GCF_001194135.2 Octopus bimaculoides | reverse complement strand
ATATATATATATATACGTATAATGTGTGTGTGTAGAATACATATATATTCTACATTTTTATACTTCAGCCCAAAGAATTTTTTCTATGTAGTCGTTCTCAACTACTCAGCTTCGACCACCGCCTCAATACGGCTCCGGTACCTGGCACATGCTTTACTTACTGTGTCTCTGGGAAGATCTTCGAACACTTCATTGATCTTGGTCACCACCTCGGCCTTGGTGTTACAGGTAGAGCAGTTGATGTCCCTGTCAGATGCATCCCGCACATAGCAATCCATGGGATTGCAACTAAGAGAATTAGGAGGCCAAAAATTGGGGCTCGTGAAGTTATTTGAAATTCTCTGGCTATCACTTCTGATTCTTTCCGGAGTTATGGCAAAGAACCGAATTCCACTGCCACACATGGCCTTCTAGTAGTAACCGTTTCCAGGCTGGAACGGACCACAATCCTCAGCAGCTTCATACAGCTGTCTGCATTGAGATCACAGCCATGTTCAAAGATGTGGAGATGAAATCCGGCGTGCGAACGCAGCCAGAATGCTTGTTGTGTCCTCTCTTGTCGTCCTCGGCTTCTTAGTGTCCGTTGCAGCAGTCCAAGTCACGTCCTCGTAGAGCATTGAGTGGCCACAGAGCTTTGAGCAGCAATCATGCTGCAGGCATTTTGATATCCGGCGTGATTCATAATGATACAACAGTTAAATCTTTTCCAATATTTAGAAGGCTTCCAGTTCTCCATGTCAGGTAGCTGTTTCTCAAGTACAGCTTTAACATTTATCCTCCTCAACATCGTCGTTTACTATTTAGCAATGTATCAGGATGATTACATTAAACTCGTCAAATTTAGCCCGAACATTCTACACACACACACACACACACACACACACACACACACACACACACACACACACACACACACACCACATTCATCTATATATATATATATACATACAGCTGCACATGCACATAAAATATTTTCAATTAGTTTAAAATTATTTAAACTGCTTAACTCAGTGGTATTTCACTGTCTTACGCTGACTCATTACTTCATTCTAAATATCATAAACATCAT
>NC_068989.1:74537930-74538844 GCF_001194135.2 Octopus bimaculoides | reverse complement strand
TATATATGTACACACACACACAATAGGTCCATGTGTATGTGTGCGTACATATCCATTTTGGGATTTGACTCAAATTTTGAACGGGATCTGATTTCCGTTACTAAGAGAAACCAATATACTTACAATACATTCTGTGTCAGACAAAACGTCACAAATTTGTCTTTTCTTATGCTTAATGCATTTATAATGGTGATACGTTTAAACTGTCGTATAATCTGTGATAAATGGCAGAAGAATGTAGGAAATTTTTGTCAAAAATGGCGTAGGAAAGCGAAGAAGATAATAGCACATTTTGGATGCAGAATACGAATATCCTTTTATTATTTTACCGCTCTTAGTTTACTGATTGAACATACTACGTAGGAGATTGGTCCAAGTCTGACGAAGCGTCGACTTCAATCGGTTTGGGTTGAGTATATCAACCTCAGGATCTCGTTCCTTTTGTCTCTCCTTTCCCAATTTCGTGAAATAAATATTCGAAGCGGGTATAAGCATAAAGAAATGTACCTGAGGAAGATCAGTATTCTACAATGTATTTTTATTTCACACAAAGGTCGAATAAAGTGCGTAGGTTCGAAACGTAAAAGACTTTCTCACTTCCCAAGCGTTAAACTAATACACCTGTCTGTTGTTCACACACCCGTCTTCGTCTTTTCTTTTTTTGTAAATTCTCACTATATATTTAGATAGATATAAATATTGTTGTTCCTGAAACTCTCAATGAGAGATTTAAGTAACAGTACGTTAAAGTAAAGATTACTTGCCAATCCAATGTGGCAGTCCCGATTGGGACGAATGCTACCGTTGTTTAGCCCCTGGAGACATCGTTTCCAACTGGCTATACAACACAAAATCTGTGTCCTCATATTTCGAACAGCACAAAGCAGTATCTGTATCTGTATATATATATATAT
>NC_068989.1:74535909-74536378 GCF_001194135.2 Octopus bimaculoides | reverse complement strand
TATATATATATATATATATATATATGTACATACCCAAAACCACGCTATTAGGTTAAGTGTGAAATTTGGTAATTTGAAAATCGATTTTGATAAAACTTTTCCCAGCTAGTTTGCACACTATGGCAACACCATTGTTATGTTTTTACTATTGTGTGTAATGTCCTTTCTTGTTTATTTCAGATTCTTCAGTTTTTTGATGAAACATGCTGATAGCACCTCTCCTTTCTATAAACAATGGGACGTGGAAAAAGACTTAACGCTGAAAAAAATTCTATCGTCATCAAAGAAAGTTCTAAAGGCACCTCTCTTCATGTCATTGCAAAGAAGTAAAGTTGTCAATTGGACACGTTTAGACGATTCCTGAAGAACCCTTCACCAAGGAAGAAACGATCCGATTGTGGGACCTCGAAGAAATATTGGCCGCAAGTTACGTGGGAAACTTGGACAAACAAACAAATCCATTTTCACC
>NC_068989.1:74535291-74535899 GCF_001194135.2 Octopus bimaculoides | reverse complement strand
GTATGTATGTGTGTGTGTGTGTGTGAGAGAGAGAGAGAGGGGGGGAGAGACTGCGTGTGTGAAAATTTTATAAACTTTCGATAGAATGTGAAAGTTGCATGCAAAGTTTGATATTCAGACTCCGCAACCTTTACTTGGTTTTCATAGTTTTTAAGTTTATCGTTTATTATATTAGCTATTTTGTCTCTGTCCTCGGGTCTGGTTTATTATTCCATTATTTCATCATTCTCTCTCTGAGCGTGTTAATAATCTATGTCTACATATATCTTCTCACCAGGTGTCAACGTTTATTCAGCGTTCTTTCCTTTTTATCTCTTGCCTCACCATAAATTCTACCCTCTAATCCGCCATTGTTTCACGTTTTACCTTCATGTCCATCTCTCTATTTATTTATTTATTTATGTGTTTCAGCCAAGTGGCTGCGGTCATGCTGGTGCACTTTTTCTATTATCTTTTCTGTAAGTTTCCAACATCTCGTTCCTCCTAGCATCGCGTATTTTGTTCGCCTTTGTGTTATTATGTCTTTCAGTCATGTTGGTCTCGTATAGTTCCATCACGCTCATTCTCTCAATCTATCCGTGAGTCTGTTTGTATATATATATATATAT
>NC_068989.1:74533444-74534437 GCF_001194135.2 Octopus bimaculoides | reverse complement strand
GCCTAAGAGTACATGAAGTTTGACATGGGTTGTGTTTTGTTGACTGACGAAACCAGGGCGACCCTTGACGGACCTGGCGGTTGGGCAAATGGTTGGGTTTGTGTTGACGATGAACGTCCTCAACGTTCACGACGTCAACAAAAGGGTGGAGGTGTCATATTGTGGGCTGTTGGCCTAGTCAGGGTACCTCAGCCAACGTCTCCTGAAGGAGGTCTTGTATCCTTGGCTAGTTGACATACCGCTGTCACTTCTAACGAATCTTGTACTCATGCATGACAACGCCCCCGTCCACTCTGCTAGGATCACCCAAACATTACTAGTGTATTACGGCATAATTGGTGAAAGGTTGATGGTGTGGCCATCAGCATCTCCGGATCTCAACCCTATCGAAAATCTTTGGTCTATCATTCAACAAGATATTTATGCCGATGGACACCAATTTACGCCGAAAGATGTCTTATGGGTAGGTTGGACTGCAGCAGAGGCAGTCGAACCTGCTAGTATTAAGAAACTGACAGATTCTATGACTAATAGAGTTTTTGAAGTTATCCGCCGAAATGGCGATCATGTGATTAAATAATTCAATATGCCAATACATGTTATATTATTATGTTTTTATGTTAAATATATACTGAAAGTATGCTTAATATGTATCATTACCCTTCATTTTCTGAAAAAGCAATGTCTGGATGGGCCATTTTCATTCAAAAGCTATTAGCGTGGTCCACCCACAAACTGAAGAATCTGAAATAAAAACATAGAAAGGATGTTACACAGAATAATGAAAACTGCAATGGTGTTAGCATAGTGTGAAAACCAGGTGGGAAAAGTTCTATCAAAATGATTCACAGAAAACCGAGGAATCTTAAATTTCACTCCTAAGCTATTAGCATGGTTCTGGGTGTATATATGTATATATATATATATATATATATATATATATATATTATATATCATATGTTATATTATATTATATATATATTATATATATAT
>NC_068989.1:74527857-74533010 GCF_001194135.2 Octopus bimaculoides | reverse complement strand
CAAAAGCAACGGCAGTAACGTATTTAATGAATTATTTCATTGTCAAAACTGTCAATAAAAACAATTATTCTAGTTTAAAATCATCCAAACCTAACACTACACGCGCACATACATACACACACACACATGCACATATATATTTATAACATCGGCACATAGGAGAGTAAGCACTTCAACTGAAGATGGCCTGCTTTTCTTTGTGTTTCTGAGTGTCAGAAATCTTGTATTAAGCAAAATTACTGACCGGAATTTGGGATGTAAAATTGTTTGATAAGCTCATGTGTTGGGCGACACTCTTAGTTCCATACTGAGGTGTTCTGAAAGTGATCACCAAAAATGGGCAGTGCTTTAAGACTAGATGTAGCTCATTCGAAATTTTATAAGCAATGCAGTGAATAAACTAATTGCGGGGAGGTTAATTAAAAGGTGTGGAGGTGCAATGGCCCAGCGGTTAGCGCAGCGGACTCGCGGTCATAGGATCGCGGTTTCGATTCCCAGACCGGGCGTTGTGAGTGTTTATTGAGCGAAAACACCTAAAGCTCCTCGAGGCTCCGGCTGGGGATGGTGGCGAACCCTGCTGTACTCTTTCACCACAACTTTCTCTCACTCTTACTTCCTGTTTCTGTTGTGCCTGTAATTCAAAGGGTCAGCCTTGTCACACTGTGTCACGCTGAACATCCCCGAGAACTACGTTAAGGGTACACGTGTCTGTGGAGTGCTCAGCCACTTGCACGTTAATTTCACGAGCAGGCTGTTCCGTTGATCGGATCAACTGGAATCCTCGACGTCGTAAGCGACGGAGTGACAACAACAATTAAACGGTAGCTGTGGTAAAAGTTTCTTAGCCGAATGACTTTGAAAGTATCGATGTGTAAGACAGGTGATTCTATTAATAGAAAGATTTGGATCGGTTTCCGGGTTGGACAGTAAAACAAAGAAAAGTAAAAAGAAAAGGAAAAAAGGAGTTGAAAGAGAAACGGAAGTTGTGAAGATAATATGTTATAAAGAAAGAAGCTGTCGGGTAGTTTATAATACAGAGGGTAGTCATATTGTTACCAAAAATCGCAGCTATTCTTGTCACAAACTTCAAAATTATTGCTGCATCCCAGAAATAATTGCGTGAATTAAATGAATAAGAACTAGAACATCAAGAAATTATCTGTCAAGTTGAAGTTTCTAGAATATTCTCCTCTTATTCGTAATACAGTTTCATGTCTTCATATTCATCACGTCAGCAAAATTTAGTTTCATATTCGTGACTTCAGTAACAATATAATCTCTCGAACATCTGAAATTAAATGACAGCGTTTCAATAATCTGTAAATTACTAAGGGTCGTCTGGGATACTTATTCAATATTTCAACCGTGTGGGTGGCTTTATTTAAACATCCAGGCTTCATCATTACTAAAGTGAAGTAATAAGTTGTCATAAATATGAACACTAAGAGGTTTCCAAATAAAAGTCGTAATCACACAACATGAAAGAAACTGTGTTCGGTAACATCTTGTTCTTTATGAGTTCTTTGGCAACTTCAAACTATTTATGTTCTGTTGCACAGTTAGGGGTATTAGATATTTGATAAACTGTCAATCGATTACTTTTAACACGGTTTCCCAGATGAGTCTTTATGAGAAAGATTGGAATGGTAATTTTTAGATGTTTATTATTGATTAAAAAAGAGAAAAATCTCACCTCGGCGACATTCGTTTTCAGCCGGGAGTAAAATGTGTCCGAGTGTATGAAAAGGCTAAGTGCTTTATTTATAACAACTTTATTTACCTAAAAAAGTTATAGAATCACATGTACTTTTAGAATGGTAAGAGAAATGCTTTAACTACAGTTCCTCTAAATGGTGTTCTTGCATTACTCCGGGACGGTTCCAAATTGATAAATGGTACAATGTTCTGGGTTTTGGATATTTCAAGATTGCATAGGTCCTTGTTGTTATTTAGTCCTAGTTCAGTTCGCGTGAACAAATCTAATCGATTAAAAGCTTTCCAGTTGTGGCCATCGCATTCAGGCATAGTGTATCAGTGACCATACAAGACAATAAGACATGTTTTACGACATCATAGATCACCTTCCGAGTAGAGAGTTGTTGTTTGCCAAGGTGTATCCGGGTATTGGTGGTTTGTCGGGTATTCTTGGACGAATCCGCCCAAGGAGAGCCTGAATATTATAGGGTATTTATCTTCTATCACGTCTTTCGGAATAACGCTGAATAAATCAATTATTTACATTTGACGAATAGTTGTTCTCATCTTTGTTTATTGTTAACACAACATTTAGGCGAATATACCCTCCAGCCTTCTTCATGTAATGGACTTATCTTCTCCTCCCAAATTGCTGCTCTTGTGACAAAATTTGAGACCATTAATATTATTATTATTATTATTATTATTATTATTGTTGTTGTTGTTGTTGTTATAATAATAATAATAATAATAATAATAATATTTATTATTTATTATCATTATTATTATTCCTTCGTAACACAATGTGTGTGTGTGTGTGTATATATTTATATATATATATACATATATGAGGGGTGTATGCACAAGGACCTCAGACATATAATACTTTCCTTAAGATCTGCGCTTTGCCCAATAAGGTTGGCTTTTGGCAAGACATCAATCTTGCACGGGATTTCCAGTTACCTTATGAAGTTTTGAAGTTTCTGTGGCATTAAGCACAACGCTGCGATCACCACTGGTATCACTTTTACATTACCTTCCATACAGTCTTGCCATTTCCACTTTCAATTCGGAGTAGTTGGTGATTTTTTCAACCTTTTTCCTCACAACATTCATGTCATTTGGTATGGCTGCATCAATGATCTGACAGTATTTATCTCTCTTATTCAATATGACAATATCCGGCCGACGCTGTTCGATTACACGATCCGTCTGAAAATCATAGTCCCGGAGTATCGTTACTTTTCCATCCTTTTGCATAACTTTACTTGGTAAATGCTCACACCAGTTCTCTGTTACTTCATATTGGTATTAACAGCATAAGAGCCAATGAAGATACACATACACTTTATTGTTTTTGTGCAAGGCTCTCACATCCACTTACCAAGTGGGTCACATTTTCCACACTCTTTCCGCAGGGTCTGCATTTCTGGGTGTCTGAAATTTTATAGATGTTATACTTCACTGAACTGGCAGCAAGCACCTGGTCTTGTGCAGCAATGATCAGGCTTTCGGTGGTACGCTTCAAATCACCTCGATGCCGTACTATCCTTAACGTTTTATCCATACCGACGATTCCGTATTATCCTTAACGTTCTGTGTATTCCTTTCAAACTGTCCATGCATTCTCATTTCTTTTCTTTTCTCCTCAGCTCTTTGGTTAAACTGCTCCTTGCCTCAGTACAGTGAATTTAAGAGCACTACAACAAACCACATCATATAAACATTACGTAGAGCTGCGCTCGGTAGTGGAGTGAAAGCACGTGATAAAAATAAGACTACTGAATAATAATACTAATTATAATAATACTGCGAACTAGCAGAATCGTTAGCACGCCAGGCATTTATATTGTTTCCTTTATATTGCTTATGCAAGGGTGAATAATCAGTATTAGAAACTTATTGACATATCTGGTATCGGTAAGGAAATTTAAAAGTAATTTTAACGTCATCAAAAGCTTTCTTATAATAAAAAAAAAAATCAAGAAAATACTGGATGCGATCTTCGTTTCCTTTTTTTTTTTTATATACTCTTCCGATATTTTGATGCAAAAATCATTTAGCAAAAATAGATTCCCAAAGCGTGCAGAGAAAGAAAAGAAAACCTCTATAAAAAAGACAAAATACAACTTTTGACAGCAGTAAAACTTATCTGAAGAATATAATTGAAAATAGCCATAATTTCTGACAGCAATGGAATATTGGTTCATCTATAATACTGAAAAAACCAAAGGTCATTTACGTCAAGTTAATCGGTTAATTGACCACGTCGTCGTTACAAATAGCAGTTTTTAATTTCTAATTTTTGATACAATATAGACCAAATAAGTGAGAGTGGAATTGTGAGTGCAAAAATGCCATCCTTTTTTTTTTAATGTTAACCAAAGCAGAATAACAAACACGGCAGTTACTGTTGAGTTCTGGTCTTCGACACGCATTCATCCATCCATCCATCCATCTATCTATCGATCTATCTGCTATTATTTGTTATACTTTTATGTTTCCGGTCATTTACTTGATTTAATTATTGGACTTAGACTATGGTTGGTGGCCTGCCTTACAACTTCAGTCCATCAAATCTACCCTGTACATATGTTAAGACCGCTACTTATTCCATCAGTCTCATTTTTGCCGAACAAACCTTACACTGGTTGTCAAGGCTGGTTTCCCAGTTCCTGTGGCGTTCCGTCGCAGGATTACTCATTTTTGCTAGCTGAGTGGACTGGACCAAAAAAGAAGTGCTTCGTTAAGGAACAAAATGCATCACCCGGTCTAGGATTTTAAGCCACTATCTTACGATTATGTGTCCATCAAGAAATAATATGATGTGCTTTTATTCTTTAGGGTGTATATATGGCTAGCTAGTGAGGGAGAATTATTGGTTTTAAAGAATGTAAATGAGTTAAGGTGAGCTAAAATTCAACGTTTAAAGTTAGACAAGACACAGATGTATAGTTTAATGGAGTCTTTTGTTCGTCAAGCGTCACTTTCGATACTTTCAGTGTCATTAATCATCATAATACATTTACAACTATAATAATGCTGTTGTCGTAACTTTTAAAATTTCTGGTATAAATAAACGAGTATTGCAAGTGTTTTCTTTTTTCATAGCGGTATACCTACTTTTGCACCACCCTGTATATAAGTGTGTGTGTGTGTTTGTGTGTGTCCGTGCGTGTGTGTGCGTTTGTGTATATATACAGTTTTTTTTAAAATTCTTTTATTCTTTTACATGTTTCACTCATTCGACTGCGAACATGCTGGAGCACGGAGGGGATTTAGTCAAACAAATCGACACTAGGACTTATTTCTCAAGCCTAGTACTTATCGGTCACTTTTGCCGAACCACTAAGTTACCGGGACGTAAACATACCAACAACGGCTGCCAAGCGATGATGGGGAACAAACGGACACATAAGGACACACACATAAATATATACATATATTCATATACATAC
>NC_068989.1:74525910-74527056 GCF_001194135.2 Octopus bimaculoides | reverse complement strand
ATATATATATATATATATATATAAATATATACACACATATATTTAAACGCCCCCACACACACATATATATAAGCATATGTACTGGTACACATATATTATTATCGTCTCTGTCTGATACAAATGCAATTAATATTAAATAAGGTCACCGAAACAATAACTATGTAGGGTTATAAATCTTAAAGTTTTCCCGAGAATATAAATTATTGTGTGAGTGCGAATGTTGGACTTTGAATTAATATTTGATAACTCTCTAAATCGGCAGACAGTCAAACATTTATAAATAGGTATTTTTACTACGTCGATCGTCTATCAGTATTTCCCTGACGCCATTGTTAGCTGCTTTAGGATATAAAGCTAATTTTAGGATGATTCTATACATAGAATGTCGCGACTAAAATATATAAAAAAGTGATCTCAAGTGGTTTATCGAAGTATTTGTACTTTACTGTAAACGAATGCCAACTGTGGAAAGGTGGGATATTATATTTTTGTGATTTTTAACTTGAAGTGTCTATCATCTGCTACGAAGCGATGCTAATTTCCTGTGTTGCTGACGTATGGTTTAAGAAGTATTCATTTCCTGTTCGGAACCTTTTCACTTCACTTATTTAATCATCATACTTGGGAAAATTTTGAAGGATATAGCTTTGATTATACTTATCTTGAAACGCTTTCGTCCTTATTGTATCACAATGAAAATAACAGCAAATTATTCCAGCATCTTTCCTCTTTTGAGACGCTATATTTTAAGCTAAATTCAAAACGGAACCGGACGCTATTAAAAATGCGTTCTACCAACAATATAACAAAATGAGTGGATAAGAAGGCAATGTTTTCCTAATTTAGACATTACATGTTCCATGTAGCTAAAGAATAATCTCCTTTGACATAGTCGAAATTCATTATTAAAATAGATATAACATGTTTCCAGCAACCACAAAAAAGCTGGGCTACGAGCACTCAATATATTGGGCGTGCAAAAAGTTACTGAAAGTATATGTCGACCAATTTAAAACTATCAAATTTAGCCTAATCCAACTTTAGACAACGTAAATATGCACATACATGCATATATATTCTCTCTCTCTCTCTCTCTCTCTCTCTTTCTCTCTCTCTCTCTCTCTCTCTCTCTCTCTCTCTCTCTCT
>NC_068989.1:74522833-74525873 GCF_001194135.2 Octopus bimaculoides | reverse complement strand
TATATATATATATATATATGTATTGAGAATAAGCAGTTAGTCAAAATGTTGGATGCTTATATATATTTTTATTTACAATTTTTAGCGTTTCCTTTTGAATTTATCAAAACAGTGGTTTACAGTAAGTTTGCTTCGTGTTTTTTAATATAAAATTGAAAGTGATGATGTTTTAGAAAGGGAGAGAAAGAGAGTGGGGGAGTGAGAGGCGGATGGGAGAGAGAGAGAAGGGAATAAATTAGAAAGGAAGGTGCAGGTGTGAGAGACGAGGAGAGAGTGGGAGATCGCGAAGATAGAGAAGAGAAAAGAAAGCGGTAGTGTGTTTTGGGGGTTTGGGAAGGAAGAAAAAGAAAAAAGAAAAAAGTTTGAGAGGTAGGGGAGCTAAAGGTGGGAGTGGCTTTTGTATCAGTGTGGTCAGACATGTTTGATCCAAATTCAATATTCTCAACACGCTGTTCTCATCTAGCAAATTCACAACAGAAACCAGCTGCAATGAACTACCATTCCTAGATATTCACATCAAAATAGACATCTCCACTGTTGCAACAGATATATTTTACTAAAAAACGGACACAGACCATAATCTAAATTTCTAATCTTATCACTCCTCATACATCAAAAGGGACATCCCATACAGAATGGCAAGACGCATTTGGACCGTAGTGATCGACCCACAAATATGTCAAATAAGACTTGACTAAATCAAAAATTTCCTACAAGTTCAAAATTACCCCGTGAAACTAATAAATAATGGAATCTCGAAAGCGATGAAATTAGACATCATATAACGAAGGACTCCAAAAAAAGAAAAAAATGCAAGGAACATACTACTCCATTCAGTAATACACACAGCCCTGGAATAACCAACATTTTCCACGTTATGCAATCAAACTTACCAGTGCTCTTACAGAGCCCCAAAATGAGAAACCTGATAGATAAAAGCTACCTACGAAATAGTAAACTCCAGGAAAATAATCTAAAAAAAAAAAAAAAAAGAAAAAAACTCACAAGGGCAAAAATCACATCAGAGACTGAAACAAAATTCTCCGCAAAGGATTGTGGAGATAGCGGATGTGAAATATGCAACAACAACAATAACTTCAAATATGTAGACGGGGACGCCCACAAAATTTAAGAGTGGATTTTCGTTCAACGTAAATGCATATATGAACTGAAAGATACACAATCTTATTATTTACATATGACAGATATGTATCCTCATCTTGTTTGTTGTTAACACAACCTTTCGGCTGATATACCCTCCAGCCTTCACCAGGTGTCTTGGGGAAATTTCGAACCTGGGTTCTCATTCCTAAGGTATTTTTCGATGTTATTATTATTATTATTATTATTATTATTATTATTATTATTATTATTATTATTATTATTATTATTATTATTATTATTATTTTTATTGAGTGAGAGAGCAGGGCATGCCACCAAAGTGACACGGGGGTAAAATATACGAAGCCCGGTATACCCATCATGACTACCTGTCTAATAAGGGTACATCAGACACATGCATCACAACCATATATGCGTGACATGGTGTTCTCATATCAAGATAAACAGCGCATGACCTTGCAGGTGGGGCCCAGTTAGAATTTTCTTCAGGTCGAGTAGCCCATCCCACTCAAAAGGTCCCTGAATAGACATATGTATAATCATCCAACATTCTGACTACCTTGTTATTTACAATTGACGGATATTTGTCCTCGTCTTGTTTGTTGCTGACACAGCATTTCGGCTGATATACCCTCCAGCCTTCATCAGGTGTCTTGGGAAAATTTCGAACCTGTTCACCAAAGTCCCAACTGGTGAAGCACTATCGGTGATTCAAGAAAGACTAGTGACAGACACCCATCTAAAAGAACGCATTAATATACCAATAAGAAACTTCATGGAAATGTTGACCTGGGTAGAATCTACCTACTTCAGTGTGGACACTGATATATATCGACAAGAAGAGGGTTTAGCTATGGGTTCGTCATTATCACCGATAATAGACAATATATACATGGAATACTTTGAGAATTTGGCTTTAGGATCAACACCACTAAAACCAACCCTATGGCTGCGATGTGTTGATGACACCTTTATACTCTGGTCCCACCAGGAAGATGTCCAAGTGCTGTTAGATCATGTGAACTCAATAAAGCTTCCATCCAGTTCACAATGGAAAAGGAACAGAACAATCAGCTGGCATTTCTGGACGTATTAATGACACGCACCAAGTATGGATTCAGGACATCCGTATACCGCAAGCCCACCTTCAATGGACGATACCTCAACTTCAACTCCCACCATCCATACAGTGTAAAGAGAGGGACTGCTCAGTGTCTAAAACATCGAGCAATGAACATAAGTAGCGATTGTGATACCCACCACGAAGAAATGATCAAGCTCAGTAACATTCTGTTAATCAACAACTACCCCAAAAGAATACTCTCCACTCCAATTATGAAGAAAAGATAATATGAAACCGATAAACTGTCCACAATCTGTCTATCCTTATCCTCTGTGAAAGGCCTCTACGAAAAGATACAAAAGATATGCGGCCCATATGACATCAGGACAGTATTCAAAAGTAATACAACACTTCGCAAATATCTCCTTCGAGTAAAACCACCAATAGAAGAGAATATGACTAAGAACTACGTGTACTCCATCTCATACAGTTATGGTAGGTTATACAAAGGCGAAACATGCGGCCCCTTCAAAATAAGGGTAGACGAACATCGCAAAGCTGTGACACGGGGAGATATTGATACATTGAGTATAGCTGATCATGTATGGAAAAATGGGAACACCTCCCCTTGTGGCATGAAGTTAAAATGATAGATAGAAAACACCACTGGAAAATACGAAAACTAATAGAAGCAGTACATATGCTAGGACACAAACAACAACCTCCTAAGCAGAGTGCAGATATGAACAGCATATGGGAACTGGTATTAAGGAAGGATAGAAAAATATTAGATTTATAAGCTTTAAAATTCACTCCATCATTGTGTTTGTTCTTCGTTGTTTTAGGATTTACTAT
>NC_068989.1:74518949-74522590 GCF_001194135.2 Octopus bimaculoides | reverse complement strand
ATATAGTTCAAATTTACTGAATGAAAAGACGAAGATAGGTGAAGGAACAACAGGCAGATGTATTAGTTTAACGCTCAGGAAGAATAGGAAAGACTTCGACTCTTCGGTCATATGCTCTTCGATAGAAAGGATTAGGAGAGCGACCGAAAGAGAAAAAGAAAACGAAGTGTAAGAAAATATGTGCAGGGATTAAATTATATGCCTTTCTATGTTGAAATGATATCGATTGTAACTAGAAGGCAAAGTGTTTTGTTTTTAGCAATAGTTGTAAATTGCAAAACAATTTCCGAAATTTGAGAAGAAAATACGAATGTCTTTCTAGACATACGGCCATTTTGTATTACATGGACCCGTTATATTTTTTTCTTTTTCAATGATTCAACTCAGAGGCAAAATAATACTACACACGAACACTTTCAGAGTTTCCAATGTTTACAAGATGTGGGTAGGAATTTATCCTCAGTCCAGAAATTCGACACTAACATTTGCATCAGAGAGAGGGGGGGGGAGAGAGGGAGAGAGAGAAAGAGAGAAAGAGAGAGAGAAAGAAGGGAGACAGACAGACAGACACATGCACACGCCCGGAACTATATTAAGGCACTTGAAGGCTTGATGATGATGTTAAACCTGGCAACGGATTAGAAATAGGAACAAGTCCTTTGATGGTCTTTCAAAAAGTTTCTGTCTAACATATTTCACTCATAAGGAATTAGTGAACGTAAAGCTATGGGCTATAGAAACCGACATTTGTTCAAATTACCGAGTAGTTGGTTAACGCCCCAAATAAGAGTGTTGCGATACAGACTTCGCAGCATTACAGCCATTCATGCGCCTATTAACTCCGAGAATGAAATCTATAGAAGAAAAGTGCGTCCGACTAGCTACAGATATGTTATTTGAGACCGTTTCAAGTTTTCACTCATAATGACCAATATAATTTTACATTGGAAATCTTCCAGTTACTGCGTCAATAATCTGCTCGAATGAGCAGGAATTTTTGCAGTTAATGCATATCCAGAATAAACAGCAATATTTCGAAACCACGGTTTACAGGTAAAGTCTGTAATTTGTAGCTGGCTTGGATTAGAATAGCTCTAAATTTTCAATTTTCCAAAGTCCTATACGTGAAAATATATAGAGGTTTTTATAGATAAAGAAGGAAAGTAATTTTATTGAGCAAAGGCGTGAGTGAGGGTGTGGTAAGAAGCTTGCTTCCCAACCACATGGTGCTACGTTCATTCTCACTGCGTGACACCTTGGGCAAGTGTCTTCTACTATATATATATATATATATATATACACATAAATTAATGATTTGTAGGAACGTGATACTTCGTTATGCAAATATAATATACTATAAAGTATACTAAATGTTCAACTGCATGTAATGCGTCAGCAGTGCTTCTTAAATTAACACCACTGTATGGGGTGGCTATACAAACCGTGTGTTGGGAGGCAAGAATGGATTACATAGTTGCTGATGAAGGGCAACAATCCTCGAAATATGTCACATACACTCATTAGCCAATTTTGTCTTCGATCTCATTGTTTGTTCAGACCTGACGTTACGATACGAAACGTTGTAGCAAAAATCAGTGGTGGCTATAATTTCTATCTGTAGAAATGACCTTACCAAAATACATACATATGCATATATATATATATATATAGTTTTAGGGAAAAAAATCAAGGTTCATGAACTCATCGATGAAAATCCACTGTCACATATAGAAAAATTAATAATTAAAAGCACAATAAATGAGTATAATATAATACAAATTAAATATCATAAGATAAAGATAATTGAAGTTTTATATTCCTTGATTTTGTGGTTCTGTTAACAATTTGTCGCTAAATGGGAGAAAGGCTGTGTAAGTCTTTAATATAGTTTACCAATAAAGCAATAACTTTTTAATTTCATTTTTTAAGGATAACGCACGTTTTTTGGCAGAGAACTCTTTTCACTTTTAATGTTCAAGAGGCAACAGATAGTATGACGATAAGTAAAGATTCCAGTTTATTCTTAACTTCAATTTTCGTGTTAAAAATTGAGAACTGAAATCATTGGTCTGAAGCAAGAAGAGGAATAACGAGACTAAACAAACAAAAGTATGAGAGAAATACAACGACAGGAAATTGGAGAAACTTTAGTACAAAACCAATGTATAAGAATAGCTGACATGACAGAGCAAGAACTTGCAGATTAAATATGAAAGAGAAAATCAAGTAAATACAAGTTTTTAGCATTTAAAATTTACAGACATTGTCCATTGATGTTAATAACAATCAATACTAATATCTTCTTATTGAGTAAGTCTCTAGATAATACGAAATATACAAAACGTACTAACGCAAAGAATATTACCGAAAATAGAATAAAATGTAATTCACATCCGAACACTATCTCCACCTTATTGTTCCTTGGATAGTCAGTGTCAGCCTGGAAAAGTATTACGTCTATCAACCAGCAAGCTACTCATTCAACCAGTCAATAGATAGAAATGTACTATTTCCTTCCAACATCATACAGTTTCTTTATCCTTGCTGATTAAACCTGCATTACATTGAGCCAACGAATTGGTGTTATGCACAGCGCGGTGGGATTAGAGAACTTAACGTGAAGAATATAAAATATATCTCTCTCACACTTCTTATATATGTGTATATATATATATATATATATATATTTATATATGCGTGCGCGCGTGTGTAGATATACATTCGTATATATATATATATATATGAGTGTGTGTGTGTGTGTGTGTTTGTACGTGCTCATATTCTTGAATGCATTTCTTCTCTGTAAGGTTCGCATATTCACATTCAGATTCATACACACACACTGTCATTCAGTCAGTCTCTCTCTCTCTCTCTCCCACTTTCACTCTCATACATACACCCTCTGTATCTATCACTATCTTCGTATATATACACATATATATTCGGACGCGCGCGCTCTCACATACGCGCACGCACACTCACACACTCAAACACACTTACATACACTCACACACACATACACACAAACACATGCCTACAGAAACACACATGTATTCTTGGATCTACTTAAGAGCTTTAGGACGTGTCAGAATATCAACATGAAGGATTTTGTGTGGAGAATTAGGGACTTAAGAGTTGAAACTGAAAGTGAAACTCAGTAAGTACGGCTTACCGATAGCACAAGGCTGCAGCAATTGACTTTTAATTTATGTAGTTGTACGTATGTGTGCATCAATATATTTTACTTGTTTCAATAATTTGAATGCAGCACAGCCTTGTGGCACATCCTCGGGGCACATCCTTGGGGCACAGTCTTGTGACACAGCCTTGTGGTACAGCCTTGTGGTACAGCCTTGAAAGATTATAGTTGAACAATTCGACCACAGGACTTATATTTTAAATCCTAGTACTTATTCTATCGGTTAAACATTTGCCGAACCGCATGGTTACAAGGACGTAAACACAGCAACACCGGTTGTCAAGCAGTGGGGAGGGACAAACACGGACACACACAATGATATATACATATATATTTATATGTGTATGTATGTATATGTATATATAATATATATGTATATTCACGGTGGTGCTCCAGCATGACCACAGCCACTTGGCTGAAACCCATAAATAAATATATATAT
>NC_068989.1:74517726-74518819 GCF_001194135.2 Octopus bimaculoides | reverse complement strand
TATATATATATATATGCATTTACATACACATACACATATCTTATATTCTTTTATTATTTTACACGTTTCTGTCATTTGACTGCGACCATACTGGAGCACCGCCTCGAACGGTACTTTTAGTCGTAGAATTAGACCCCAAGGCATATTCCTTGTAAGCCTAGTACTTACTCTATTGGTCTCTTTTGCCGAACCGCTAAGTTACAGGCGTCTTTCAGTTCCCGTCTACCAAGTCCACTGGCAAGGCTTAGGTCGGCCTGAGACTATAGTAGAAAACTCTTGCTGCAGGTGCCAGTGGTTGGGAAGAAAGCTTCTTGCTGCAGGTGCCAGTGGTTGGGAAGCAAGCTTCTTGCTGCAGGTGCCAGTGGTTGGGAAGCAAGCTTCTTGCTACTACTGAGCCTATGTACGTATAGAAATACACGGGTACAAGTCTATTTGTGCGCTCGCGCGTGCATGTCTATCAATATATTTTCTTATTGAATTTCATTGTAATAGCCTGAGTTAGAGCAAGTACGGAAGTATTTAAGTGGTCATATTGTTGCATTGTGTTTTACTGTTTGAAGCCTCCGTTCATGTAAAAGTATGGTCTTGAATGGTCTATCGTCTCTTATATTGACACTCGACTTATTTTAAACTGGTGCTTTATTGACTTAGTTATAATCTTAAATGGTAGTGTTTAATTTTTAACCTATGCCGTTTAAAGAAAACGGTTGCTTTGTAAAATACATAAACATAAAGCATGTTTTCGGACGTAAGGATAGACTAACATGCGTATACACAATATGCATATACATGCACACACTATGTCACACATTTAATATGCATAATATGCATACATACTAACATACATCCGGGCATATATATATATATATATATATATATATATATATATATTATTCATTAAAATACAGAGATGCCTATAATAGGACATCTAACCCGCTAGAAAGAGCAGCAAAAAAACTCTATACCACAAAAATAGGGATAATTTCGAAAGAGAATGAAAAATAAAAACTTTTACCAGTTTATACTCTGTACCATGGTTTCAAGTTATTTAGCAAGATAAAAATATACCTTGCTCGGGGACTATCTTCAGCAG
>NC_068989.1:74516497-74517680 GCF_001194135.2 Octopus bimaculoides | reverse complement strand
TATATATATATATATATATATATATATGTATATACATAGGGGTATAATTTGGATACGAGAGGGTGCTGAAAAGTTCCTGGATGTAAGGGTATCGCGAAAAACCTTTGTTGGACGCCCAACCTTCCGAGTTGTTTTACAGGGCTCAGAAAGAAATGAAGGACCTCTGCAGAGTCCATAAGAGTGTTTGTATCTGAGAGAGGAATGTGTTGAAAAAAATCATAATTAACTGACCCTCCTGTATTTTTTTTACCCAAAGCCAAGAAACTTTCAGTACCCCTTCGTGTATATATACGTACGCGTGTGTGTGTGGGAGTGTATGTGTGTGTATATATAAATATATATATAGAGAGAGAGAGGGAGAGAGGGGGAGGGAGAGAGAGTGAGGGAGAGATAGATAGATAAATAGATATGCTTAAATATTCTAAAGGTGTACGACAAATATCTAATTTAAAAGTTTTCTAAACTTGATTTAGTTTCATTAGTAATAATAAAACTGGGAAAATTTTAGTATTTTGGAATGCAGTCCTTCACTGGAAACATGTCAAACGCACAGAAAGAGAGAGAGCGAGAGAGAGAGAGAGAGAGGGGGAGAGAGAGAGAAAAAGAAGTAAAGAGAGAGAGAGAGAGAGAGAGAGAGAGAGAGAAAGAAGAAAAGAGAGAGATGTAGAGAGAAAGACAGAGAGAAAGGGGGAGACAAAGAAAAAGTGAAGCAAGGAGGAAGAATTAGAAAAAAAAAAAAGCGGAAAATCAAAGAAGGATAAAAAGCATAGAACTAAATGGCTACATGTTGCTTACGCTAACATTAGTTTACTGAATGGCACTGGTGTAAGCAACAAGTGGGCATTCAGTTTTCTTTTCTTTCTTCTATTTTCCTTATCTAGTTCCTTGTTCTTTTCCCCCATTTTTGTGTGTGTGTATATGTCTGTCTTTTTATTTTTGTGTTGCCGATGAAAGATTTCACTCAGAAACTCTAAACATGTTTCAGCTCTATCAAGCATAAAACTCTTACCACATTTTTGGCGTGATTTCCATGCTTTTTTTTTTTTTTTACTTTTGAATATATTCTTCACGCTTACGCGGATATCCATCGGTTCGTTTTTTGGGTTTCTACCTTCGTTTTGTTTATTACTGGTTTGCATTACACCGGATACACTATATATATATAAATATATGTGTGTATAAA
>NC_068989.1:74509527-74516056 GCF_001194135.2 Octopus bimaculoides | reverse complement strand
ATATATACACAGGGAGAGAGAGTGGGGGAGAGATACAAACATATATACATTCATATTTATACGCACATACGTATACATTTATGTGCGCATGCGTGTATTTCAACGTTATTTTGTGCTTTGTATGCAGAACAAATAATCAATTATATGAGAACTGAATAGAACTAACTGTAATTTATTGCTATAAACTCAAAATTTCACGTGTAAGGACACAACAAGAAATTATTTGAATAACTGAAAACAACATACATGATATTGAAATATGTTCATTCTTACAAGAGTTTGAATAGCCCTTACGTCACTTCATTATTATGCAGGGTGCAGTAATTATGACTTTAGAAAGCAATATTCATAGTGAAATATTTCTGTAAATACATTGTTCCTTAACGATAACCTTCTTAGCATCTGCATTGATGTTAAGGTTATTAAAGCGGCTTTACGAATGTAGCTAACATATTAAAATCTCACTGATGTTGTTTGCTATTATTCTTCCTACATGATATATATATACGTACATACATACATGCATCCATCCATCAATACATACATGCATGCATATATATATATATATATACATACATGCATACATAGAAGACTAGAAAATGCTAGGATTTTCTAAGGAAGAACAAAACAATAGATACATCTTGCAGATCCAATCTATCAGATGCGCAGTAAATATACAAACATGCACATATACTCATGCATAAACACCTAAGTGATAAAGATATTCTCACAGAGAAGATTAGTAATGGTTAATATACCGACGTATTAGGGCGGTGAGCTGGCAGAATCGTTAGCACGGCGGGCGTATTGCTTAGCGTAATTTCGCCTGCCGTTACGTTCTGAGTTCAAATTCCGCCAAGGTCAACTTTGCCTTTCATCCTTTCGGGGTCGATTGAATAAGTACCAGTTACGCACTGGTGTCAATGTAATCGACTTAATCCTTTTTTCTGTCCTTGTTTGTTCTCTCTACGTTCAGCCCCCTGTAGGCAATAAATACATATATAAATATATCTTCATATATGCACTCACTAAATATACCACTTGACCATCCCCGGGATGGTCTTAACACAAAAAGTCATGCCACTTTCCAAGTGATTGGCTTGAGATCCATGAAGGAGTACTTAAATATATCTCAAAGAAAACATACATACATACATACATATGTATACACACACACACACACACACATATATGTATGTATTTCTCTCTCTCTCTCTCTCTCTCTCTCTCTCTCTCTCTCTCTCTCTATATATATATATATATATACACGTATGTATGCTTGTTTATATGTATTGTCAGACTTGACTCCTGTTACCTACTTGTTTATGCTTTATGCCACTATTCATATACCAGCTCAGTTGATATGTTGCCTAGAGAAAACCTTCATTTAGACAGACACCACACACTTGTACTTAAAGCTAGAGTTTAGGCGCAAATACCGACCTGAGCACCGAATGTATGTACCTATGATCGTATGTCATTTGACTTTTTGTGATGTACCACCTATATATTATACATTGCCATACACACAAAGGATACTCTTCGTGAGTGTGCGCGTATGTGTATGTATACATCTTTCATATCTATTCTGCTCGACATTCTTAGGCAAACTGTTCTAAAACGTCTTCGTAGTCATTGTGATATAATATTTTCTCCTTTGCTAATAAATATTTCTCCTATTACGGGGATGCTAATCTTTTGTAGAAAAATAATGAAATTTCTTTGTGAAATGATTTTATAGGAATACATCATAATTTTTACATTTAAATGAAATTTCTCATTATCTTTTATATTATTCTGAATAAATTTTTGAATGATTAATAAGGTAAAAATTGTTATCAGCATCTACTAAATAGTTTTTTTTTCTTCTTAGAATTATATTAAATAATATTAATGCATGTTACAAGCAAAAGTTATCAATTTTACAATGATTTTCAATTTGCAAATATGAAAAAAAATGCAAATTTATAATATTTTTTTTATAAAAGAAAGAGAAATATGTAAATATATATTTCATCTTTTCAGTGATATCATTATTGCTGTTACTCGCATTATAGTTGTCAAAATTTTTATAATTTTATTTAGCCAATGGTCAATCGTCATCGGGTATACTTTCGTTGAATGAAAACATTTAGCGGAGGCGTGACTGTGCGATTATGAAGCTCGCTTTGTATCCACATGGTTTCATGTTCATTCCTACTATGCGGCATCTTGGATTAGATTTCTTCTTTCTGGTTTTGAGAAGCCTAATTTCTCAAGATTTGTATTTAGGTAGTGTGTAACATACCCTAGTGCCCCAATAATTACAGGTATAAACCTGATCTTTTAATCTGGATAGATTAACTGCTGATTTCTCAGTAGTTCAGCGTGGGTATTCTCTTTTTCACTGATCTTCAGCTTTATGTTAATATCCGATGGGCAGCTAATTTCCTCAACTGTACACAGTTTCTCTTCTCTTATCTCAAATTATTGCATCAGGTCTATTGTGATTACATTTCATTGAGATTTTCACTACGACATTCCACCGCTACTCTTTTTTTTTACTATGAATGGTTATGGCTTCCATTATAGTGTGTGTTCTTACTTCTTTGTCCTCGGGGTTATCCTTCTGACGGATTTCATTATAGTCTCCTAGCTACAACATCACGTTTCATCGGTAGGTAATATCGTGATGACATTTTTGGACAACTGCTAATGATGTACGTGATACTTTCGGTGTTAACTCCACAAAGTCTGCATCAGATGTCCCATTTTATAATTTTTCTTGCATCTCTATCCCTTTTGTGCATGAGGTATTTGGTTCATATTTCTTGTTCCTGGCTTGCAAACGCATACCCTTCAAAGTGGGACACTGCTTTGATGATCAATGTTACTGTCATCTCGGAGTTTTCTACTAACATGCCTAAGCATTGTCTTCTTCTCATATATGCCCATGTTTTCATCTGATGATACGTTGTGGTAGAGTCGTGCGACTTCTTTGGATATGTGTATAAGGTTATTAGACAAGGAATGCTGCTCAAGGAGCTACCTTCCAAGTCTTATGATGTTATCAGCCTCATGTATGCAAACTTGGTCAAGGGATGCACTTCGATACCTGGTGGTTAAAAGATGTTGCAGAAGAGATATACGACATTCAAAGGCATTTTCCATCGCTGTTAAGCTTCTACTGCCTTGTATGTATGTATGTATGTATGTATGTATGATTGTTTGCACGTGTGTGTGTTTTGCGCGCGCCTGTAAGTGTGTTTGTGTCTACGTTTGTCCTCCCCCACTTGCCAACCGATGTTGCTTTGTGTACGCAGGTCCGGTTTGGCAATAAATAAATAAATAAGTATATAAATAAAAAGGACCGACACAATATGTACCGGACATAAAAAAAATAATTATTGGGGTTTATTTGTTCGGCTAAAACTATTTAATGCGGTGTTACCCAAACAGGGTGCAATCCGATGACTGAAACAAGATAAGGATAAAAGATTACTCAATGCATTCTTTCTTTAGTGATTTGTTTTTATGCTTCTACCGTCCTCATATCGCTGCTTTGTGGTAGAATATTTCTAGAGATGGTCGCATAGTTCTAGACTTCAGCATCTCCAAATAATACAGCAGAGCACTATCTTGTTCAAGAAGCTAATCATGGTTTCCATATTGTCGTGGTATTAAATGTAAATCCCTTTGTTGCATAAGAGTTTTAAGAGTCCAGTCGTAAGTAATTATAGATTCAATTTAGAAGGGTATTATTTTACCCTATTCATATATTACACCCATTGTAATATAAACACATTTAAATCTATTATTTACTTAAGAGCATCCCCGATGTTTCTATATTTCAGTGTTTCTATAGAAAAAGCCAAGAGCTTTTATTACGAGAGACTGTTTTGAGAAATCCTAGGTCTTTAGCTTGCCTTGAAGCACTAAATCTACCTTAAGTCCGAATGCCTGAGGGCCTAGAATCACAATGAAAAACTGGTGAAAGAATGAAAGATAGAAATGTAGAGATAGTGGTTCTGCAAAAGAGATTACAAGAAACCTTAAAATTGCAGATTTGAGAGATGTGAGAGAAATCTCATGGTAGTTATGAGCCAGTTTTACTATCCGTTTAAAACCATTTGTCCAACAAAATGCTATATTTTACACGCACGGACATAGCTCGGTAAAAATAACAGATTTTGTCAGTAATCTAACTTTAAACAGTTTTATCATGAAGTTAATTAACATTTCTTGAGAAGTTCCCATGATTCCAGCATTCATCACAGAAACAAATATTTACTTACGGCAAATTTATATATGTGATACAAATATATTTGTGTATCTCAAGTATAATTATAGTAGCAGAATAGATCGAAACCAACTTCTTAAACCTTTAAATCAAAGTTTAGTTTTCGAGAATTATTAATGTGTTAGAAACCATAACTTATGTGTTGCAGCAAAACATGAAATATTATTCTTCATGTAGTATATGCATGGGTAGTTAAACTGAAGAACAGTTTGTTCAGCAAACTGTGCTCATGGAAGTATTATTTTGTATCATTAATATGGATACCAATCAGCAGCGTTGATAATATACGAACTCTCCCGACCTTCAGACAATCTATCAATAATTTATCGACACGATTTTATACTCCCACGTATTCTGAATCAATATATTGTCATAAGCTCTCTATGGTTCACATAATATAAAATAAAGAACATTTAAATGCGTATCAATTATTGAAAAATTCTATCAAATTATCTCTAACATTCAGTTGATTTACTCTAATTATATGGACGAAGCATGGCCAAATAGTTGAGAAATTCTTTCGACAATCATAAAGTTCCAGTTTCCATCGCATTACATGGTAGCTTGGCAAATTTATTTAACCATAGGTTCGGATCGGCCCAAGGTTTGTGAGTGATACTGAATTGACAGAATACATATGTATTGTATAACGAATACACATATAGAGTACATATGCATTGTATTGTGTCTGGGGAGAGTCATTCTCTTTTAGTGCCTTATATTTTAACACACTTACCGGTAAAATTTCCACTCGTTTCCTTCTCTATTTTTCTAAAATTTCCTTGCGTCTTGCAACCTTTTCAATAGTTTTGATTCTATGTATTGTACAATATGTATTGTACTTGTAACAGCCTTGTTATACACTGCGGTACGCTCCTTGATAATTTCAACTAATTCAATGAAAAAGTATTTTAACCGAATGAACAACTGAACACTCAACGGAGGTCCCCAACATTATTTACTGTTTGCACATATCTATTATAATACTTTTAATCCTCTGAACCCGCGAATACGATTTAGTGTGCAAGGTTTCAGCTGACTGTACACTTTGAAGAGGCAAAAATGAGCGACCACACAGCTTTCTGTTTACGATTCGCTAATTGGCAGAGACGCCTTTATTTTATGTCTAAAAAAAAAATGCCTGTTGCCGCCCGCCTTTGTGTTTGCCAGGAGTATGTATAACCAAATGTAATCGTTTCTGCTAAAGCGTACTCGCAGTTTAGAGGGTTAATATATGTTTATTAAAGATATGTTGCAAATACTCATTAGAAAACTAATGACGTCACTCAAATTTTAATCTCTAAAATATTTTGTGCGTATTATGTAAACAACCGGTAATGGCACATAATTTTTCTCTTTTTATTTTTTCATTTGTTACAGGCGTTGTACTTTGCTCCGAACTTTGCTCCGCCTTGAAATGTCTACTTGCAGTTCCTATTCAATGACACGTTTTTTTTTCCGAATGCTTAACTATAATGATGACAAAAACCAACACCGGCTTTCAAGCAGTTGGGAGACACACACACACACACACACACACACACACACACACACACACACACACACACACACACCTATATATGTGTGTATGTGTGTATGTGTGTATGTACGCATACATGCATAAAACGTGACTCCACACAATGTCTTTCTAAGAATTCATTCTCAGGACTTCGCTCCGTCTGAAAATATAGTAAAAGCCACTTCCTCCATGGGCCGCGCACAATGGGGCTGGATCCCGTGCTATGTGAATGCGAAGCTAACTTTGTTTGCACACAGCCGTCCTTGCGCCTATTTTGAACTTTTTTTTCTAAAATGAAATGCAACCTCTAATCAATTTTAAGGTACATGAATGTAGATTTGACCATTGAATTCTGGTAATTAGAATTCGAGGAATCTTAACTTATTGTTTCAAATCAAATTTTACTGAATATTACTGCATACATATTTAGATATAGTAAAATGCTCGTTTGTTTAAGCATATCATGTTTCATATATATGAAATGCATTGTTTTTATTGCTTATATTGCTATCAGTTCACCTGCTTTTATATAGTCGAATAGTCTTGGTAACAGGATATTATGAAGTAACCAGACGAAACTCATCAAGCTTCACCGGAGACTTTCACAATGGAGAGCCGAAAAAATAACCATAGGATTTTTCTGTATAACAATTTTTAATTTTAGTAAATATATTCCTATGGAAATATTTTCTTTCTTTTTCCACGCAAATGTTGTCATAGAGTATATATAT
>NC_068989.1:74507061-74509330 GCF_001194135.2 Octopus bimaculoides | reverse complement strand
TATATATATATATATATATATATATATATATATATATTTGTATGAATACATCTAATGTATTCATGTATGCATAAATTTTGTATTTAGATATCAAATTTATCGGAATGCATACATGCTATCTTTAATTTCACGTTATCCTATCAAACATTCGAACCCCCGTCAGGATTTAATGTTGGATCAATGATATATACTGCTGTAGCATGAATGATAAAAAGAACTGATGCGCCATGATTCCACCTATGTGATACGAATTGTTATATGTCAACCTACTTATACATTTTTTATCCTCTTAGAGAAAAAATGTTCAATGCGTAGGCATGGGAACGAGCCATGTTAGGAGGTGAGGGTTAGCGAAGAAGTTGTGGACCGGGAGGTCACATAGGTTGTGGGCTCGTTTGAAGAAGGGAAGGGTTAGGTCGAGGAAGATATGCGAAGTGGAGGGGTCGGATTGCAGTCGACGGAAAGCTCGGTGTATGGTGCGTAGGCTAGGGGAAACGGGAAACGGGCAACGGCGGAGCGGGTGCGAGGAGTGAGGGCAGAGGAACCGTCTACAGAACCTGCTCTGGTAAGGGCTGTGTGGATAATGGTGAGGAGATATCCACGAAGGAAGAAGTGACGTGCCATAAGTTGAGATTGAGTCTCAAATTCATGGTTGCCTCTGCAGAGCCTGCGCAGACGGAGATATTGGGGATGGAGATCTTGGTTGGGATAGGGTGAGAAGAGGAACAGTTGAGGTATGAGTGTGAGTGGGTGTGTTTGTAGTGGATGGCGGTAATGAGAGCGGAGTTGTGTATACTGACCGAAATGTCGAGAAAGACGACGGAAGTGTTGGAAATAGTGCAGGAGAATTCGAGGGCAGGATGGAAGGATTGAACAAAAGAGATGAAGGTGTCTAGTTGTTCACGAGAGAGTGAGGTCGCACCGATACAGTCATCAATATATCGACCGTATATTACAGGAGTGAGACCAGTGAATCTTGAAAATATTTGGGCCTCAACGTAACCAACGCATAGGCTCGCATAGTTCGGGCCCATTCTCATTCCTGTAGCCACTCCCGAGACTTATTGGTAAAAATCCCCTGCGAACGAGAAGTAGTTGAGGGAGAAAACAAGTTCGGCCAGGCGAAAAAGTGTGGACGTGTTGGGTTGGGTTGGGTCGAAGATCTAGGAAATGTTTGAGGGCAAGAAGTCCTTCGTTGTGTGGGATCGCGGTATATAGACTCTTGATATCAAGAGTGAAGAGAAGTTTAGTAGGGCCAGGATAGAAGGAAGAGTTGAAAATACGGAGAGCATGGTTAGTGTCGTGGATGTGTTCAAGGGGGGAGCCACTAGTGGGTCAAGGACACGGTCGAGATATTTTGAGACCGATTCCGGGGCGCAGTTACAAGCGGGGACGATGGGGCGGCTAGGGTTGCTGGGCTTGTGAATTAAATGGTGGGGATGCGTGGAATGCGGGAGGAGGAGATGAGTTCATGAATAGTGGAGGTCACAGTCTTTTGGTAGCTAGGTGTGGGGTTGGAGGGCAGAGGTCAATAGAAGTAGGTGTCTTGAAATTGGCGGAGAGCTTCAGCCTTATAGAGGTCCATGTGCCACACCACCAAAGTCGGGGACATATTGAGATGTCGGGGACAACTGCGAAAGTTAAACCGGTCCACAAAACGTTGGCAGATGCTTGGAACTGACCAGGAGTTGGCGTCCAGTGGGATGGTTCAGGACGGTGAAGCAGTCCGCTTCATTAGATGCGGGTGGATTATTGTGGAATAGTGCATATAGCCTGGAAAAAATTTATTTAAATGGATTATGAAGCGTAGAGTGGAATCTGTAGAGGAAGGTGAAAGAGAGGAGAAAAAGAGGTAATAAGCTAAAGGGAGAAGGCGGTCGAGGGTGTGTATTTTGGAGAAATTGGAACGAATGGTGGCACGCATAGGGCAATAGGAAGTAGTACAGAGTATAGGTAGGATGGCAGTAACAGAATGAGGCTTTCAGTGATGAATGATCATGAGTTTGCACATAGAATGTCCCCTCCGAGAGACAAGTCCGGACGAGATTGTTTATAGAAGACCAACAGTCGCCCATAAATACCAGCCTCTCTCTTGCACACCTCAGATGTTGACCAAGGGAAAAGTAAAGGCCGGTAACCTTGGTACCAGTGATCTCACAATTCATTTCTACAGCTGAGTGAACTGGAGCAACGTGAAATGAAGTGAGCCATGCACCTGCAAGTTATATGTATGTGTGTGTGTGTGTGTGTGTGTGTGTGTGTGTGTGTG
>NC_068989.1:74493299-74507051 GCF_001194135.2 Octopus bimaculoides | reverse complement strand
GTGTGTGTGTGTGTGTGTGTGTGTGTGTGTGTGTGAGTTTTTGTGTGTGTTTGTATAGGCTTATATATATATATATATATATAGATATATATATATATACGTATAGTTATATGTATATTTACATGTATGTATGTATATATGTATAAATATATATATGTATATATACATACATATGCATACATACATGCATATATATATATATATATATATATATACATACATGCGCATACATACATATATACATACATACATACATACATATATATGTATGTAAGTATAATTATGTCTATATATATATATATATATATATATATATATACTTGTAGTCATTGGACTCTGGCCATGGTGTGGAAGCACATTTTTTGACACGGTAGATTACATGGAGCCCAGTAGATATTTATTAGTATATGTATGCAGTTGTGTACGTACACACGAACATACGTATGTAAATATGCATGTACGTAGGTAGGTTTGCACTTGCTTATTAATGTTATGTCAGAACGAAGTTCATGATAAAATATCAAAAAGACTGCATTTCCTATCTAGAGGACGTATACTTGTGTTTCTCTAAGAACTTTAAAGATTATCAATATTCAGTGCAACTGCCTAAATCGGATATTGTTTGACTAAGATACTACAGACTCAGGAAATCGGCGCATTGTTGAGGACACAAAATATTCCTAGATATATTTTCCTTTTGCTCGTTTACTGATTCTAGTCTGTATATTATTATTATTATTATTATTATTATTATTTTATGTTTGACTTTTGTTTTGCATTTGTACAAGTTGGATCCAAGTCTCACCCAGAGACCTCAAGAGACAACAAGTTAGAAGTTCATGTAGGTGTTATGCCTATGGTACCATATATTTGGATTTGTACAGTTTTGTTCTAGTGACTGTTTAAGAAACCATAAGAAAATTATGTGTTTGCTTTAAAATTTGAGATCACATAGACAGTATTTTACGTAGGATATGGGCAGTTCCCATGAACAATATCTTTTGAACTTCAGCCATTTTGGGGTTTCCTGGTATCTGAGCTAGGTAGTAATCAGCCCGTTTCGCTGTCATTCCCAGGGCACCTATGACAATAGGTATTGTTTTCGTCTTCATATTCCACATTTTGCTAATTTCTATTTCAAGATCTTTATATTTGCTCAGTTTTTGTATTATTATTATTATTATTATTATTATTATTATTATTATTATTATTATTATTATTATTATTATTATTATTATTATCATTATCATTATTATCATTATTATTATTATTACTTTGTCATGCAGTTCAGATAGAAGCTTGCACCAGAGTGTTTAGTCGTCTGTCAAGTCACAAATGCCTCAGATATATATAATACTTTCCTTAAAATGAGCGCAGTACCTAGCAAGACTGTTTTCGTACATGATAGCGATTTTGTATGTTATTCCCAACTATTTTAAGAAGTCTTCAATTTTCAGTGGGGTTTACCCTAATGTTTCGATTACACCTGGCGTCCTGTTTGCGTTACCCTCTCGCATTCCAAAACGTCTTGCCATCTCCACATTCAATTCAGAGTATTTAGTAATTTTTTTTCAACTTTCTTGTTCACTACCACCATGTTCGGTATGTGATACTCAATTATTCTATCAGAAAATTGCAATCACAAAATATGGTTACTTTCTTATTCTTCTTCATTTCTTAACAGGTCATATGGCTATACCATTTCTCTATTACTTCCTATTGGCATTTACTACATAAAAGGCAATGAAGGTACAAGCACATTTTATCATGGCAGCGCTTGTAATCTTCTTGCGGAAAGCTCTCATATTCATATACCATTACTAAATAGATTACATTTTCTAGATTCTTTTTTCGCAAAGATTGCATTTCTGGATTTCAGAGGTTTTGTAGCAAGGTTTTCAGTGGTAGGTTTTCAAATTTTGCTTAAGCAAGAACTTTTGATTTCCTGTGTGTCTCCTTCAAATTGACTATGCATTCTCACTTCTAGATCTTCATTTCTTCTTCTTCTTCTTCTTCTTCTTCTTCTTCTTCTTCTTCTTCTTCTTCTTCTTCTTCTTCTTCTTCTTCTTCTTCTTCTTCTTCTTCTTCTTCTTCTTCTTCTTCTTCTTCTTCTTCTTCTTCTTCTTCTTCTTCTTCTTCTTTCTCGCTCTCCCTCTCTCTAATTCTCCCCGAAACGTTTTAACAACCAGATGTACTGAAAGCAAATATTTTGGTTATGTAACTATTTACATTCGAAATTGTGACACGAACTATAACCCACTCTGTCGGTATTCTCTCTCTCTCTCTCTCTCACACACACACACACACACACACACACACACACACACACACACATGCAGACACTAAGTCACATGCAGTAGCACAGATAATTGCATGCATACACATACACAGAAACATACAGATTGACAAGGACACGCACATAAGCACAGGCAGTTTATTATAGATAATGAACAATTTATGACAAACTTATACACACTCATCATAGAAATTCTACTCACAGTGATTGCTTCCAGTTAGTAATAAAATCTCGTAATTCGCTTAAGTCATGCAAACCGAGTAAAAGCAACGTGTTATCAATTCCTTCACAGCATGACGTCATAAAATATACGATTGGCGCTACCTATTCAACGGATAATGATATTAAATTCTTGTTAATACTGAATATTTCTAGAAGATTATCCATTGCGTACAACAGTTGTTATAGTTTATTTCCAGAAGCGCGCAGTTTGTCATGCATAGATGAATCTGAATGGAGACATCAAAATTCTTCGTTCACTGATCCTGTCGTCTGCTCTCCGATTGATACCCCGTATCCATGCACGGTAATCTTGAAAGGCTCAAGGGCAGACTGTTGCGTGATATTCATTCCTCTGTGTGTCTATTGAAGAATGTCTTTACCATGTAAAAACTATTGTATAACGTTCACAACGTCCCATACTAGAATCAAAGCATTCTGTCTCACCTAGCTTGAAAAGCCCTTTGTGGTGAAGAGCCACGTAGAGAAAATATATAAGGTAAAGTTTTCCGAATATAGATCGGACGTTGTCAGCTGCCAATTAGATATGACGGCTTCATTATCGATCTTCGGTTAATTTAGAACTGAAAGCATATCTGTTTGGTCTGATCTCCTATTTTCTCCTCATTCACACATTTCTGCGTAATCCTGCAGAAACTACAGCTGGCTGCCGGAACACACTAATGTATATACCTGACTCGCTTGTACCCCAGACTTAATTCTCTGAATATCTTTCTGTTTAGCTGAAATGTGACGTCAAACAATGCTATAAATCTCAGACTGCTCTGCTGAACATTGAGTGGCGGGTTACCGCTCCGTCTCCCACATCGGCGTATTAATGAATGCTATACCATCAAGGCTGAATGAACGTCAGCTAGATGGATAACGGCTGTCGCCGTATTGGCGGCTCACTCACAATTAGACTTCGGATCTCGGAGTGATTAAGATGTCTTTGCAAGTCTACATTTGATGCGGCCGATCTCTATCCTTTCTATTCTGCTTGAACACTCCTAATTTCCAACGGCGTGCTGCCCTAAATAAATAACGGTAATTGTAGTTTGGATACCATCGGTATTTTGTCGCAATTACAGCTGGTAGAGTTATACTGTTGGACTGGTAAAATATACCGTTACAACTCTATTTTAAAATGTGTTCTACATTGATGCTTTCTCAACTGGTAACCTGATAAAATCCGTGGCAAACTGAAGCTGTTTCACCCGACAGGTCTCTTCTCGAGTCTATATTGGCAAAATAAAATTAGGTTTGATTAGGATAGAAATTGACATTCGCAGCAATGAGACGCGCGAGATAGAATAGATTTTCAACGCCTCGCAATCGTCATTCTTCCAGGTTATGCATTCACTATTTCGTTTCTGGGCGCAGCAAAACATTTGCACGACTCATTTGCAATATATCTATAAAATTAAACGTTACTGGTTATAGTGAACAGGAAGACGGAGCATTTATAATTTGTGACGTTTATTTTATGACGTCATAAAGATTACACTATCTTTACAAAGCCCAACATTGCTTATATTTATTTCATATGTGCAAAATGCTTCAGCTACACGATGACATGGAATTATACAGACTGTAACATATTTATTAAGTCCAGAAAATGATTGATATATCATTCTACCAATTGATTTAGTAGAAATTAGGTAGCGTACGAATATTAAGGCGGTCAATGGGCAGAGTTGTCAGAACACCGATCTGATCGAACTATTTGTTCTGTCTCTGCTATTTATGTTCAATTCCCGTCGAGACTAACATTAACTTTCATCCTGTTGTATTTGTTTAAAAGGTATCAATCGTGGACGATAGATTGTCAAAATCGTTAGCGAACTGGATGAGTTTGTTTTTGGTATTTATTCCATCTCTGCGTTTGACAGCAATGTCTGAACGATACCAGGATGCAAATGTATCGGCATCGACTTTCCGTTAGACATCGTCGGTGCTTAACAGAGGGAATATTTGCATGCATAAAGAACTATTTGTTCTTCACACACATACACACACAAAATACTCTTGCTCGTTCCAGCACACTGGGGCGATACCTTATGCAGAAATCCATGGTGAGCTAGAGTCTACAAATAACAAACGTGTTTTAGATAATTTGCCATCACCAACATTGACTGATTGTAATGATTCATCTGTGTCTGATTTAATAGTTTCGAATTTTAAAAATTCCACAATTGAACTTTGTACGCTAACGGTGAAATCAAATATATGAGCAACTTTCATCATGCACCACAAAATGAAAGTTCTGGTCAATAATTGATGAGATGAACGAGAACAAACACTTCAAATTCATTGAAAATATTCTCTATTCAAGTCAGAAAAAATCGGCCCCCCGAAAGCATCCTTCAATGTAAATGGAAATATGAGAAATATTTTGGAGGACTGTACCCATCTAATTAATGACCATACTATAATAAGAATAAAAAATTCTAGGTAGCATGTATTCCAAGTCACTCTATAAGAAAATGAATAAAACCCTTCACGCACCCGACACTCACGCGCGCGCGCACACACACATATATACACATGTAAACACAGATATATTTATGCATATATGATGAAAATCGACTGAAAGAGATAGGGAACGTTAAGAGTGCAACGGTTACTACATGAGTCGCAGATTCTTCAACAACCATAACCGAATTACTCAGGCAATCAGTTATATGGTCGCTAAACATAATCGTATGCACAATCACCAAAAGCAATGAAATACAAAATAAGGTCATTGAATATTAGAAATATTTGGGAATAAAATATATTACTCTGACATTTAGATTTTTAACCAGAATGAACCATACACAGATAAGCTAACACTTTTTGTTGTTGTTGTTGGCACTCCGTCGCTTACGACGTCGAGGGCTCCAGTTGATCCGATCAACGGAACAGCCTGCTCGTGAAATTAACGTGCAAGTGGCTGAGCACTCTACAGACACGTGTACCCTTAACGTAGTTCTAGGGGATATTCAGCGTGACAAGGCTGACCCTTTGAATTACAGGCACAACAGAAACAGGAAGTAAGAGTGATAGAAAGTTGTGGTGAAAGAGTACAGCAGGGTTCACCAGCATCCCCTGCAGGAGCCTCGTGGAACTTTAGGTGTTTTTGCTCAATAAACACTCACAACGCCCGGTCCGCTGCCCTAACCACTGGGCCATTGCGCATCCACTCAGATAAGCTAACACTAACAGGGCTAAAGCGCAAACATTTAACCATCTCTTCCGGTGATTGCATAGCAACCTTGTCCTTGTTCATTATTTTCTTATGTTTTGGTACACTATATCTCAATAACCGTTGACACCATGTTGTGCTCATATGTCCTTTTGTGTCCGCTTGTATTATGCTAGGTTTCTCGTGACCCGATTAGAAAATCTAACCTTATGGCTGAGCCACGTTAGTCATCGTTGATAAGATCATGTAAACCTAGCATGTATGTAAGAGAAACAGTAATAATAACATAACAACAATAATAACAAGAGAAAATGCAATATAAAACAACATTAACAAGAGAAAATACAAAAGAGATAGGAAACATTAACAATAATAACATTAAGTTAATTAAGTCATTTGCGTTATTTTATTGAATTATATAAGCTAGCCTGCTTGCAAGTCTGTTTCTTTGTGCAACACTAAGACATCACTCTACGTTTATCTATTTTACAGTTATTTTTATATAATTAAAGCGTAAAGCGTTCGTCAGATGTGCATATGCGATAATAGTTCCCTATATTCGCCACTCGCAAACAGAGGACCATTGTTGAAACGTTGGATCTTTTATTATTTACAGCAGATCAAATTACCGAACTCTCACCCGAAATGTATTATTTATATATATTAATGCCGTTGTAGACTACTGTATACTTCCCCCTTCGATTTTACTTTTCGTTTATGAAACCTAAAAAAGACCCTGTTGATATAATGAAATTTATATGTGCGTTTTAAGTGTGCTGTATAAATACATAATCGCATATAGAAGCTAAAATGGATATTGGCAACATGCCAATAGAGGGTGAGCAGGCTCTAAGCTCGCTCTGTTAATACTACTATCCATATCTCCCTTATACCATAATCTACCTAATAAGGCAGCAAGCTAGAAGGGTCATTAGCACATCGGGCAAAATGCTTAGCTGACCAACTGATATACTAACCTATCTATATTGTTTTCTGACAAACTGCTAACCAACAACATTCTAACCTACCTATACTATTTTCTGACTAACTACTGGTCAGCTAACATCCCCACGTATCAGCATTTTTTGTCACCTCTCCCTGCGAAAGGAAGCTTGAGACTGAAGCTGACACACCTATATACACGCACGACTGATTACAAAGTACTACACGCATGACTGAATTCTGAAATATCAAACAACTCCAGATTTACCCTGCTGCATAATTATCATTCAGAAGAGCTCTACCTACCGCAGAAAATTTACCTTGACAATGACTACATAAGGCCAAAATGAAATCACATTATCACTTAGGAGTAAAAAAATTTAATTCTTTTACGAGCGAGTGGTAGAAAAAGTATTTTAAAAATGTTTTGACCAGTAAAATTAACATTATTTATTTCTTTATTGCCCACAGGGGGCTAAACACAGAGGGGATAAACAAGAACAGACAAAGGGATTAAGTCGATTACACCGACCCCAGGGTGTAACTGGTAATTATTTAATCGACCCCGAAAGGATGAAAGGCAAAGTTGACCTTGGCGGATTTTGAACTCAGAACGTAACGGCAGACGAAATACCGCTAAGCATTTCTCCCGGCCTTAACATTATTGGTTTCAAATTTTGACACAAGGGTTAAGTCAATTATATCGACCCCAGTGCTCAACTTGTACATTTTTTTGTCAATCGGAAGGGATGAAAGGCAAAGTCTACCTCGGTGGAATTTGAACTAAGAATCTGAGGACGGACGAAATTCCACTACCTCCATTCACCGGACGTGCTTGCGATTCTGCCAGTTCGCTGCCTTCAGGATTGTTTACATTACTGAAAAATATGAGTTACGGGGAATAACTCATAAACTCCCTTGGCATGTAGATGCATTCATTAAGGAAGCATGCAATGTCATACGCCAAAAAATTGGAAAAACAAACAATTTTTGTTGTTTCTAAGAAAAAATTCTAATTTATTTTGAAATTCTATAAATGTTTGTTTAAATCTCTCTGAAAATGGATTCAAATATGGAAAAATATTTGAATTTGATTGTTCTTTATTTTCAGCAATGTTCTTATTTCGATATATATTGATATCGAAGGCTGCGTCAAAACAAATGCAACGTAGACGTGTTCTATCGACTATCAACGACATTTAATTATAACCCAAAGAGACATCCATACAATTTTCTAAAAGTGAAATGCTGAATTCTTCAATTTTAGTTTTGATACATACTGTTGCATTTCTTAAATGGTGGGATTTTAGATTAGCTGGCCTCGCTGCTGGCAAAGCAAAAGGAAGAAAGAAAGGAAAACATCTGTGTATTTCCTTCAAGACCTTTGTTGAACTATTATCAGATACAGACTGTAAAAGGCAGATATTTGTACATTTCCAATGAGAATAATGAACTATTTCAACTGACCAGGAAATTTGATCTCAAAAGAATTAAAATGTCGCTGTCAAAATGTTGTTCGCCAGTCTTCTAAATTTATGTCGTGCTTCCATAACGATTCATGAAACATAAACCCGATTCGAAATGAAGTTTCCACTCAGTAATTTGTATCTTGAGATGAAAATACTTAACAAAAGTATAATATGCAGCAAATGCTGGATTTCATAATGGTTGTAAAGGGTATTCTTGGAAAATTTCGATGACTTACAACAAAGGGAATAATAAATTAAATGATATAAACCATAACTGCTAGCAGTTAAATCAATCTTATACGACAAATGTTACTTTCTTTCAGAAGCTTTGAGCTACATCATCAAATCTAGAGAAATGCTCAAGAGGAAGCTAGCAGGACGATATGACAAAATAAATTATGATGAATGGACAATAGTAATATAAAAAAAAAATATTTTATGTTTCTACTTATGGATATATAAATGCATTGAATCTGCAATTGTTCAACAAATATGGATTGTACGCCGTCTAAAGGTGATTGAGAAATATTTATTGAAAGAGCGTTTGGAAGGATATATTTAGTAAAAGATATTTTAAGAACAATAGAATAATAAATGATAATTTAAGAATAATAGAGTAGTTAATGTCTGAAATGAGTGGTCAAATCTACACTAGCCATCACAGTTTAAATTATAGAATCCAGTGCCTTTTAGAAAATTGTAGAAATGTCACTTTGGATTATAATTAAATGTCTTCGATAGTCGATATAACACGTCTATGTTGCATTTGTTTTTACGCAGTGTTTCATATCAAAATATATTGAAATAGGTCATTATTTTCAACGAACTTATTAAAATATCATTACTAGTCAGTTATAAATAGATATACAAAATTGCATATTAAGCCTGATGAGAATATTAAATTGCCAAAACCTAATTGGCATCTATTTTTTTGACATGAACTAAAGATCTTACAAAAACATTTATGCCACAGTTAAGTTAAAAATCTTGTAAGTACGTCGACTAGAAATTTCTGGTAATTTAAAGAATTTTGAAACGATTAATAAGTGATATATATATTTATTTGTCCAAGGTGTTTGAACGACCAAAAAACTATGGTATTTTAGTAACTTTAAAATAAATGTGAATATTAATTAATGTCCATAAAGCGTTGATATATCAACTAAAGATCAGAATTCTTGTTATGATACGCAGCTCTTCATGTCTCATTGAACTCTGGAAAAATGGGTACCAGTACAACTCACGAACATAGATATTGAGAGCACTATATGACTGGCGGATGTTTTATGAAACCACAGAGCTGAACTTAGCTCCATCTAAGGGTATAAGTTGTTGGGAAAAGTATTAAAGTATTCATTGATTAAAAATTTGCTAGATACGCTTCAAGCACTGTTATAATACCACACGTTGTAACTTACGGCATTTTATCAGTTAATACCTTTTAAAAACTGAAGCTTGATTTACCAGCTTAACATGCTAAATTTCAGCTAAAAGCATCAAAATAGCGTTGTTGCTGCAGCTGTTGCAATAATTACTCTTTCTGTAGACAAATGTTTCAATAGCGAACAGAGAAATATTTCATGTAATTAAATCGATAGTTAAATATGAATATTTTCTCAGCGTGCAGCATTTTGACGTAAGGTAAGAGTGAAAGTTTGTTATTTCTACAGATGTTTAGAAGATACTGTTACATAATATTTCGGTGGACAATCACTTTTAAATATATAACAACATAACGATGTTGAGCTACACATTCTTTATTTACGAGATTTCTATCTCAATACGTAAAGACCAAACGTAATTTTATAAGGTATTTATCGACTCTGTTACCCCTGTCACTCCATGATTATCTTTCCTTCTTTATTCCACTCGTTCCTTCTGTCTGACCTTCTCTGTTTCTCTGTTCTCCCATCTTTTAATTCTGGTATTCAGTATCAAGAGATATATAACGCATCTGAATTCAGGTTATAATCGTATAAAATCCTACATATCATAATTATTTGTATATACAAATGATCAAATTACATAAATAAATGAAACAATATTTATTCTATACATTTAAAAGTTTTCACGTTGCCATAAATGAGGTATGTGTATTTACTTTATATCATCACAAAACCTCTTCATAGTCATAAAGTTAATACTCTTTTCAAAATACAAACACTTAAAGATAGATTCCTAAAGTCCCCATGAACCAGTGGGACATAAGCATTCTTTCTGCGCCAAAATTCATTCTGAACATTCATAGCTATAGTCGTATCTGAATTATCGCAGATTCTACATTTGGGTAAACACTACTACTGTGCTGTGGAGGCGCAATGGCCCAGTGGTTAGGGCAGCGGACTCGCGGTCATAGGATCGCGGTTTCGATTCCCAGATCGGGTGTTGTGAGTGTTTATTGAGCGAAAACACCTAAAAGTTCCACGAGGCTCCAGCAGGGGATGATGGCGAACCCTGCTGTACTCTTCCACCACAAATTTCTCTCACTCTTACTTCCTGTTTCTGTTGTGCCTGTAATTCAAAGGGTCAGCCTTGTCACACTGTGTCACGCTGAATATCCCCGAGAACTACGTTAAGGGTACACGTGTCTGTGGAGTGCTCAGCCACTTGCACGTTAATTTCACGAGCAGGCTGATCCGTTGATCGGATCAACTGGAACTCTCGACGTCGTAAGCGACGGAGTGCCAACAACTACTGTGCTATCATTTTCTTGTCTTGATCCATATTTGCCCTTACGAACAGATCCTGTGTTACGAAAATCATTCCCTCGGTCTCTTTTATCAATACATCTCTGTGTAGCCTTATCCAGACATTACTTGTTAACCCATTGCTTTTAACTTTTTGAAAAAAGAATTGAATATAACTTCTCAAAGTTTCCACGTCTTCCTTGTTTCCTTTTCTTGAATTATTTAAATACTTTGAATACTCCTTCATGTATTGCCGCGATAAGAAGGTCTTCTTCTTCTTCTTCTTCTTCTTCTTCTTCTTCTTCTTCTTCTTCTTCTTCTTCTTCTTCTTCTTCTTCTTCTTCTTCTTCTTCTTCTTCTTACTACTACTACTACTACTACTACTACTACTACTACTACTACTACTACTACTACTACTACCGCTGTTGTTGCTGATGTTGCTGCTACAACTACTATGGCTCCTGCTGCTGCGAAGACGACAGTTATTATTATTATTATTATTATTATTGTTATTGTTGTTGTTGTTGTAGTTTTTGTTGTACATTTCACTGCTCGGAGCCCTCGATTTCACCCCCAGTGACTAATTTTATAAGACCGAACAACAACCTTTTCTCAAGGGTCTCAGGGGGTCTTTTTACACGATACTTAGCATCCAGGAACTCATCTCAAAATTCTTTGTGTCCCCATGAAGCAATTTTTTAGTATGTTCTACTCTCATGTTAATCACATTTTCTCCCACAAAATTTTCAAACCTGGTTGTTAACGCTTCTAATGCGCTTTCAACTACTGGGATGATAGTTACGTTTCTTCATTGCTCACATTCGTGTTTTCCACATCCGGACATCCTCATGTACTGAAATACTAAATAATTTGCTTGCCTTCATTGTTTTGTTAACTACAACAATGTCTTTGAGCATCAGCCATTGAATCACACTAGAATATAAAAGCCCACAGGATCTTATACTCATTATTCTCGGCAACACCTACTGGCTTATGCTCACTATTTCAACATCCGTATAAAACCATACTTCTTACACAATCACTAACGAACATACCTAACTACATTATCATGCCACCTTTTGTAATTCCTTTAGGGCCACTTCGTAACACTCACTCACAATATGTATGTGAGATGTGTTTCATTTGTAGGATACGTTCCATTTTTGATGCAACGTATCCTACAAAGAGGTGATTCTACGTGGAACTTGGTGTAATTAGTTCTTAAAACTTGCTTTTGAGCACTGCAAAACTATCTCTGTGCATCCTTTCAGGTCACTTTTCCTTAACTACATCCAATTGCTGGTCTCTTCTTTCTCTTCCAAGTCATCCATATACAAGAGATGATTCAAATTTACTTCATATTTGAAGGTGCACCCTAATGTCACTTACCGTAATATCTGTATGAATGATATACAAATTACAGACAGCAATGGTGACAGATTATCACCCTGAATTTTGCCTCGCCTGATGTTAACGTTCGCCAAAGTTTCTCCACATGATGGTAACTGTTTGCGAGTTCGTTACCAATCTTCTGATAAAATTCAAAATATTATCAGACGTATGTTCCAACTTAAGACGCTCTAAAATCCAGGAATGGTGACCATGTCATAAGCTGTTTTTTTATAATCGATCCACACTATACCCATATTAGTATGTTCTTTGTACAATCGTTCAGCAACATTCTGTCTATAAGAAATTAGCCTTTTGTCCCTCGACCTTTCCTCTTGCATTCCTTCTGTTCCACTTACAGCTTGTAATTAAATTCGAGAAAGTCAAATACACAATTCAATATTATTCATGCCATCAACTTTCACATCAGACGTAGAGAGAAGGTTGGCAGATAATTATCCACTGTATTACTTTTACAAGAATCCTTTTGGTAAAGAAGTATTATTCACTGTTGTCAGCTGCTTCATGATTTCCACCCCGCTGTTCATCATTTTATCCATTTGCGCATCTATTCTTTTATGTAATGTTGGAAAACTTTTCATCAAGTACCTTTGTACTCCATCCAGACCAGTTTGGAGCCCATATTTGTCTGCTCGTGTTTTATTCCATTTTTCGCCAATCTTAATCATTAAGCATCTTTCTTATGATATTTTCCAGATGATACTACAAAACCTACTTTCTTCAGCATCACGTTTCTCACTTTCGTTCAACTCCTGATAAACCCTTTTCTGATCCTTTTGGAACAATCAATCCACCTTCCATTGTTCAATTCTTTGATTATATCTCTTAAGCTTTGTAACTTTCGCCTGTAGTCTTTGTTTCAGTTCATCAAAGACCCTTTATCTTGATTTTATATCAGCGTTCTAGTTTCTGGTATTTTTCCTTATCTCTGATTTCACCTTGTTTCTTTCTTTTTAGAGTGTTGATATGTTTTCGTAGTTCACTCATTGATTGCTTTATCCTTCATTTCTAGCTAGATTCTTTCACTGCATAGTTCCTATATAGATGATGCAAGCTTTAATCAATCTATTCGTTGATGGTATTCTTATTATTATAGTTATTGTTGTTACTATGAATTTTTTAAAATTTTCTCAAAATTATAAAATTATTGTTGATAGAATATATGTCCCTGAAACTTGCAAACTCTGAAATTTAATTCCAACGAGGAAAAATTGTTACGAAGACAGTAAATATATTTACTTTACATAATCCTCAAAATTTTATCCCGTTTAATTTAAATTTGTAAATTATTACGTAATTTTATCAAATCCCAACACGATGGAATGTGATTCAGCTTTTGACTAATGATTAGCGATTAGGTAATTAAAGAATTATTTATTCCTAGCAGGCAGTATTCGGTGCCAAATTGTTTAAGCAGCAAAATTTATAGACTGTTCATAGAATAATATTTCGCAGTGCATGTATATATATTTACACACACACACACACACACACACGCACACACACACACACACACACACACACACACACACACACACACAC
>NC_068989.1:74489959-74493036 GCF_001194135.2 Octopus bimaculoides | reverse complement strand
ATATATATATATATATATATATATATATATATATATATATATATATATACATATATGTATGTACATATATATTATATATTGAGTATATGTGTGTACGTGCATCTGTATATGCGACACATACATACATATTCACATATATATATGTGTATATATCCGTGATGTATTTGCAAGTGTGCGAGCGTGTGCGCGTGTGCTGGGCTGAAAATTATAGATTGTTTTCTATCGAAATTACGAAATATTTTCCTGTTATTGAAATATTTTCCAGCTATTGTCATGGATTTGAGCATTATGGTTCGTTTTGTTCGGTCCTACTGAGAGTGCCTAAGGTATATCTTGTGTTATATACACTGATAAACGAATATGAACTGAGTACAATTTCGTACATGGAAAATGTGCTGAATTAACTGGACATATGCGGTGAACCAAATGTTCATTTGCAATGTGGTATATATTTACGTTCTTTCTACTGTTTCCTTCTCGTTTCTCATGTTACACCATAGTGTGAAAAAAAATTATACCCAAAACGTCATACACTCTTCATTTGTGTGAGCGTCTAATTTTTATCTCCGTTTCATCAGGTTCCAGTACCAATGACAACAATGAAGACGTTAAGAACTTCAACTCCTACCATCTTCATTTCTGTGAGCGTCAAATTAATGTTATTGATCGTTTCTTTACCTTTCAATATATACCTCACTCTCTCTTTCTCTCATCTTTTCTTCTCTCTCTCTCTTTCTCTCATCTTTCTTCTCTCTCTCTCTCGATATATGTGTGCTTGTGTCTGTTTTTGTGTGTGTCTGTGTGTCCGTGTGCATGCAGGTTTGTGTGTTCATGTGTGAGAGTATATGTGTGCGCGCGTGTGTGTGTATGTGTGTGTGTGTGTGTGTGTGTGTATGTGTGTATGTGTGTGTGTTAGTGCTTGTGTGTGTTTCTGTGTGTCTTTGTGTTTCTCTGTATGAACATATTGCTGAAGTGCTTTCTTACATCACCTAACAATATTCAAGCGCTCGCAAAGAATACGTGGGTTTGCCCTTATTGCAAAAAAACGATTCAGTATTACTTCGTTACTCACCTTTAAACTAATTCCCGATTCTTCTTTCCTGCAAGGCCGATTATTTTCTCAGTTGTTTCTGTGCTGATGGTTAGTTGTCAAACCCATTTTTCAACAATTTTTGGTCTTGTCTGAAACGTTACTTCGTTTTTATTTTCTGATTTCATGGAATTGTTTTAGGACCAATTACGTCTTAAGTTTACAAGATTTTGAATTTTCTAAGAGAAAAAATCGTTAACGACATTGGACTGACTAATAAGAAGTTTGGTTCCATTCGAACCACATTTTCTTCTTTCTTTAATGAGAAAAATGTCTCTCTTATAACACTGTCGAGTGATGACATATTCAAAGTTATGCTGACGCTTGGAGCTTGGCTACTTCAACATTCTTTAGAAGCCATAAGGCGGTGAGTTGGCAGAATTGTTAGAACGCCGGGCGAAATGCTTAGCGGTATTTCGCCCGTCGCTACGTTCTGAGTTCAAATTCCGCCGTAGTCAACTTTGTCTTTCATCCTTTTGGGGACGATAAATTAAGTACCAGTAGAGTACTGAGGTCGATATAATCGACTGTCTCCCTCCCCACAAAATCCAGGCCGTGTGCCTATAGTAGAAAGGATTATTTAGAAGCCATAACTGTGTTATCATTGAAGTATTCTCTACACTCATTTAAGATACGAGAGAACTATGATTTCCACTTTATTGGTTCACTCAAGATCTAATTTCGTTTTCTTTTTTATACTTTTTGACTGTGGTATTGAAATCATTATTTAAAACGATCTTGTATGCTGTTGGTAACTTGATAGTATGTTTTCAGATGGTCGGAGTCGAAGTTCTTAACGTCTTCATTGGTGTTATTGGTAGTGGTACGTGATGAAACGGAGACAAAAATTAATGAAATTTTGTCCATAAGCTAGAAATAAAGGACAGGCATACACATCTCATTAATGTCTCTTGGTGTGAAATTATCGTCATTGAACGGCAAATCTGACTCCGTGAATGCGGCATTCTCCTTCATCCTCTAACAATCTCAAATGTATTCTTCGATTTTCCGATCTTCACCTCCTGCTCTTCATCCCCCCTCTTCATATTCCTCCCTCTCCCTCTCCCCACTCTCTACTCCATCCACCCCTCTCTTGTTCTCATACAAGCATCTACAACACATATATACATATATGTGTGTATGTATGAATGTATATATCAACATGTGTATACAGATGAATATACGTACCCGCACGCACACGCACAAACATATATATGTATGTACAAATGTAAATGTGTATACTGGCAAGTAGAGACAACAGAGAGAGAGAGAGAGAGAGAGAGAGAGAGAGAGAGAGAGAGAGAGAGAGAGAGAGAGAGAGAGAGAGAGAGAGAGAGAGAGAGAGAGAGAGAGAGAGAGTTCATACATTATTCTATTCCAGTTTCTAAATACCGCCTGCGATGCCTGGCACCAATTCATTGGTTCAACTCGATGCATGTTTAATAAATGTGGATAAAGAAATAAAGCAGACAGGTATTGGAAGGAAAAGGGATGCTTCTACCTATTGAATCTTTGGTCGAGAAGCCTGCTGCTTCACAAAAATATTAAAGTCGGAGGTTTTAGAGACGAAATATTTCTCTAAGCTAATATTCAAGTAACAATATGGCGGAATTAGTGTTCAGAATTGAATTTCATTCCTATGTTTTTTTCCTAATATCCTTATATTACAAGCTATCACGGTACGTTTCCATGTTATTTGGAAGCCTACTGGATGAGAATATATTAAGATTCATTGTTGCTCTGAATACGTAATCTGGTTGATTATTGAATGCTAAAAGCGAGTTCCTTTTTTTCTGAGATTCTGAAAATATCACGTGTTTTCTCAGGTATTATTCCCCAAACCAATAAAGAGTGGAGAGGGGGGAAGATCATAGCTAATAATACGGATTTGTTCATTCCATTGGTGCATATAAATATCTGCGCATATATATATATGTATGTACATATATATGTATATATATATATATATATATATATATATATATAT
>NC_068989.1:74478483-74487881 GCF_001194135.2 Octopus bimaculoides | reverse complement strand
ATATATATATATATATATATATATACATACATATGCGTGTGTGTGTATGGTTGTGTATGTGTGATGGGTGTGTGGTTTGTGTGTCATATGCAAAAGTGCTGAACTGTGTCTTCAACAAGTTTTTGGTTCCGTGTCATACCACCTGAGTGACACTGGATTGGCAAAGGCGTGGTACTTCTCGTTTGAAAGCTATAACTCTGTCACTATTAGTATACGTGTCTCCGGAATACTCAGAGACTTAGATCTTAATTCACGAGCAGCTAGTTTTATCAATCAATCTATCTATCTATCTATCTATCTATCTATCTATCTATCTATCTATCTATCTATCTATCTATCTATCTATCTATCTATCGAAATAGCTATCTGCTTAGTATTGCAGTGTAGAGAGATTTTCTGCATGTAATATTTTATTAAAACTAAAGATCACTATCGCTAGTTTTATGCCCAAAGACGTAAATGCAAATAAGTCGTGACTTCTTGTCTCTTCAACAGATTAGACTGTATATTACCTGTAGACATCTTCCAACCGTTGACTAATATTTTATACAGAATAAGTTAACAATAATACTGTTGTTAGGTTTCACCATCGGCTAAGAGAATAGTTGTTCTAAAGAGATGTTAGCAAAAATCAGAACAAGATTAGAAAGTAAAGTTATGGTAACGATGACGATAGAGATGATCGTGATTATTGTATTAGCTGTAATGGTGGGGATGTTACTGATGCTGCTGATGACGACGTCTGATAGTTTACTGTATTGACTTTGTGAAGCTGAAGGAGGTAGAAGAGTCGACCACGTCTGGTACTATTAATTCTCTCAATCCTCTGCCTCAAGCATAGCCACAATGGTGATGATGACAGTGGTGCGGTTGATCAGAGTCAGAGACGTACTCAGACACTAAACAAAAATGTCTTAAACGTAATAACGTAAATATTCTACTGTATTTTATCTTATTTCATTTCGTTTCATTTTAATTCCTTGGAAAATTTGAAGATTTTCTGTTGAACCTGTATATAAAGTAAGTAGTAATTCGTTTAGTTCATCTAACTAGCTTTAATTTTACCGATATACTATATATACATAGACAAAAACCGTTGTATATATATATATCCACATACATACATATGTGTGCATATATATAAACATACATGCGTGCATGTATATATATATATATATATATATATATATATATATATATATATATATATATATATATATATATATATATATATATATATATACATATATATATATATACATATATATATATACATATATATATATATATATATATGTATACACCCACACATATTGTGTACATGTATATATGTATGCAGATGTTTATATATATACATACATACATATATATATATAGATACACATTTCTACACACACGAACATACACACACATTCTCACACACGCACACACACTCACACACATATATACATACATACATGCATGCATACATGCATATGTGTTTGTGTTTGTAAATATTAAAAAAAACTTTACCACTTTTCTGTCTATTGCTCTAAGTGCCAACTCTGAATGTACGGAAGGGGAAAAAAACCCACCTTACATGAATTTCCTTGACACTCTTATTATTTCTATCTTTAAGGAAATTTCTCATTCCATAAAACGTTTAATTACTAAGTCACGGGTTACATCTTCCTGTCCATTTCTAAAAAGACTGAAATGACACTGTATACAATTAATTCCACTAGAAATTTTAGTAACATGGCTGTGTGGTCAGTAGCTTGCTTACAAACCACATGGTTCTGGGTTCAGTCCCACTGCGTGGAACCCTGGGCAAGTGTCTTCTACTATAGCCTCGGGCCGACCAAAGCCTTGTGAGTGGATTTGGTAGTCGGAAACTGAAAACAGTCCGTCGTATATATGTATATATATGTATATATATGTATGTGTGTATATATGTTTGTGTGTCTGTGTTTGTCCTCCCAGCATCGCTTGACAACCGATGCTGGCGTGTTTACGTCCCTGTAACCTAGCGGTTCGGCAAAAGTGGTAGATAAAATAAGTACTAGGCTTACAAAGAATAAGTCCTGGGGTCGATTTGCTCGACTAAAGGCGCTGCTCCAGCCTTGCCGCAGTCAATTGACTGGAACAAGTGAAAGAGTAAAAGAGTAACTAAATACGTGAATTGTCTTCATCATTTTCTTTATAATTCCTAATTTGCAAATTCAAAATTTTAATCTTATTCTAAACTAAACCCGATCTCTCTTATAGTAACTGCAGACTGTTGTGTATTGAAAATAGATTAAAATAAAAGCAGAGTAACACTTTTTAATGATCATTCTTATGTGGGTGGCTTTTTGATGAATGAGAGAGTTTGGTAGTGATGCCCTCATTTGAGTTTCTTGCCATCCTATAGGCTTACCTGGGATATTGAACGGTAGAAGCTTCTTCAAAGCTTCAACGCCGTTTCCTCTTATCCCTCAGCTTTTCGCAATATATACAGGGTGTCCACAAAGTCTAGGTACATTGTGTAAATAAAATCATAATAACATAAACAATTAAATGTAAGAAATAATTTCTTAAAGTATATGTTAATCCCCCATGTGAGTACATGGAGAAAATAAAATCATAACATAAACAATTAAATATAAAAAATAATAATTTCTTAAAGTATGCGTTAATCCCCATGTACCCAGACTTTGTGGACACCCTGTAAAACTGTTCTAGATCCTTGAAGTAAATCTGTTTTTGAATAATGTGACTATATCAAGAAATTTCCCAAAGATCATTTTAAAATACAGACATACACACACACACACATACATAATGTCCTTCTCTCTGCCTGTATATATGTCTACGGCTAACAAATTTATTCGGGCTCCCAGTCAACCTACTCGAAATTCTCGTTTACCTCGTCTATCTTTCTTGTCGCCTCGCCATGCGTGGCGTACACCAGCAAGGACATTTAATTAATCATAGACCAAGACTGATAGCTTACTCAGTAAACGCGGAACACACAGCGAATGAAAATTTACGCAAGATCATACAACACATAGAAATCTATTCATAAAATCGAACATGCAAATTACTTAAAATAGATACATCAGTATCTTTTCTCGAGCTATTTAATTAATCCGTTAATGACAAACAAGTACGGAAAGCTTGTGAATATTACATTACTACTAACTTATTTTTGTTTGAATATTGCATTTTTGACAAGCAAGTATTAATTTAGAAATGTTTCTATATTTTGCAATGACTGACAAAGTATTTAACTTGATACATCGTAGAACATTTCTTATTCTGTTTACAGAGATTTATGTTTGCTCGGGGATAAGATAATTCTCAAGTATATAGTTTTTATTTAAGTAGTTCTATATGCTTTGTTTTCATTTTTTTCTTTCAGGAATGTTTGTGTTATTTCGGCATTTACTTTTCAAGAATAATGAAATTCTATTCTAAATACTCGAAAAAAAGCATAAATCTAAGATTAAAAAAAAAGTTAAACCCCATAAATTTCAAGAATTTGAAAGGAGAAACATTAAGTATAAGAAGGGAAATTTTAATAAACAAATTCTGTCATCACAGAATGTGAATCTATCTATCTATCTATCTATCTATCTATCTATCTATCTATCTATCTGTCTGTCTGTCTGTCTACTGTCTGTCTGTCTGCCTGTCTGTCTGTTTCTCTAAGTAGCTAGCTAGCTAACAATAATGTGTCTAGATAACATGTTAGCTTACTGATGAAGGATTACATGTAATACGATGCAATTAATGCTCTTAATAGGCTCCCGTTCATGATTCGTAAACACTACTACCAGTTGTAAACATACACGTAAACAAAAAGCGAAAATATGGCTTCACGTATTTATACGTTAGTACTAAAAGTCTTCTCACAAAATATGATCTATTTAACAGTGACTGATGTATTCAATTTGTCGTTTCAGCATATTCTAACAAATACTTGTCTCTAGGTTCTCTCTTGAATATCAAGTGCCGAGTAAAACTCAACACTTTTATGGGAAGAATGGAAGAAAGAGAAAAGGGGAGAAAATAAATTTGGAATCAATGTAGCGAAAGCAAACGTCACGGGTGGTCAAATTAATCTTAGGTAGACAGTAAATCAATTTAGAACGTCAACTGAACTGTCAAAGAGGCAGAGAGAGATAAGTATTAAGTTAAAGGAGTAGGATTTGGGGATAAGTGGAGGAAAGTATGTTGGCAAAACAAGAAATGTTACAAGGAAAAAGAAGTAAAATGGTGCTTACAGTTAGTAGAATATATGAAGAGTTGCCACACAGTTTCCATTTCCCAAATTCACTAAGTAAACATACTTAGTCCTGTGATTATAGTAGAAGATACTTGCCTCTGCCGCTGCATTGTGGGACTAAACCTGAAACCTCGTGGCTGCGAAGTTAACTACACAAATATGCATGTACTTTTTATAAAGATAACGAATTGAATATTTGTAGGTATGTAAGAGTTACGAGCGAATATTGAGCATCTCTTGCATTTTGAAGCGTTGTCGTTGGAAAAATGATATTCCAAGAATAGTTCATAATCTCACTGAAGATGATCTAGGTAAAGTGGATTTTTGCGAGCGTAGTTGGCATGTTGTGTAGATGATGCACACTTTCAAAAAAACCTTGTTTGGAGCGATTAGGCAACATTTTAATTAAATACCTCAGTTTACGGCCACAGTAAAAGGGACTGCAGAACTGTTGTTATATTACAGAGAAATATCATTTTAATCTACCGGAAATTACAGTATGATCAAAAACATTAAATGGATGTTTTTTCACGATCCTGCGACTGTCACCGCTTTAAAAGATGCTTGCATTTTGCTGAGACAATCAATCATACCAAACATCTACGACGGCTTTGAAGATACTGCGTATTATTTCTAGCAAGACTTAAGACTACTCTCACACTGACACCATAGCAATGTAAAAGCCTACCGTGATGAGATTTTACCAAATAGACGAATAGGACAAAGTGGTTGTGCAGAATACTCTTTGTGTTCAACAGACCTCACACCACAAGGTATTTTTTATGCAGACACAAAACCGGCGATGGCCGACAAACTGTGGGCAGCTACTGAAGAAAATGCGTACAGATACCGAACAAAATGTTTCGTTATGTTCGCGGTTCTATTACTTCAGCTGAGTTTGAGTTCTCTAGCAAACTGGTGTCCACCACTGAGGGTGAGCACAAATATAGCTCGAAACCGGAGGTTCTGGTCGACCCGTCATCGTCACTAGAAGATAGTAGGGGTTCGCTCCCCTGCTTGCAATATATATATATATATATATATAGGGTGAAAATTGAATCGATAACCGGCTGGAAGAGGCGTCCTCGTGGGATTGCAGTCGGTAGTAACGTCGGCTCCGACACTGCAGCCATATTGAAGTAGCGATAAACATTACTTCTCAGTGTAGTTACTACTTCCATCTGTTATAGACATTTTCTAACCAGCTACTTTGCTGTATATATATATATATATATATATATGCCAAATTGAAAAATTGAAGCAATAGACTTTAACCTACATATATATTGCTAGAAAATAATAAGTTTGTGAGAAAATATTCCAGCCAAAACACTACGTATTTTTGATTTATGTATTTTAGATTAATACTTATAATTGCTCATAATATAATTCAATCATATTATATTGTATTATATTGCAATATAATGTACTATCATTGTTGAATTAATGGAAAGACTGGAAGACATAATTAAAGTTAACATAAATGCTGAACAGAGCAGGATAAAACATTTAATCTTGATTATATATTGTCTGCAACACGTGTATCTCTTTGATATTGGTAGGAGAATCGTTAGAGCGTCGGAAAAATGCCTTGCTGTATTGAACTCCCACCTAGATTATCTTTGTCTTTTATCTTTTTGGGGTCGATAAAATAAAGTTCCCATTTAGCACTAGGGTTCACATAATAGACTGATCGCCTCCCCTCGAAATTGTAGGACTTGCACTTAAATTACCAAACGCATCGTAGTGAATTTTGTATATCTGCCCTTTATTTTCTACTTGTGCCAGTCATTGGACTACGGCCACTCTGGTGCACTGCCTTGTTGGGGGTCTAGTCAAGCAAACCGACCCCAGTACTTATGTTGTAATATGTTTGGTGCTCATACTTTCGGTCTCTTTTCACGAAATTTCTAAGTAACGGGAACCAGCAAACCAATAGTTGTTGTCATGTGGTTGAAGGAGAACATTCACAAGCACAAAGACACACACGCAGACACTCACACTCACACGAACGCGCACAGAGACAGACAGACAGAAACACACACACACACACACACATACACACACACACACACGCACGCGCGTACGCACGCACGCATGCACACACATCTACATATGTAAGCACCACCTAAAGATTACTAGGGTGAAAAGCTAATAGTGTTGCTGCCAGCATCTCCGGATCTCAGACCTATTGAAAATCTTTGGTCTATCATTAAACAAGACGTTTATGCCAATGAACGCCAATTTACATCGATGGGCGCCTATCATATCTGCAGCAGAGGCAGTCCAACCTGCTGCTATTAAGACATTGACAGATTCCATGACTAATAGGGTTTTCAAAGTTATCTGTAGAAATGGCGCTCATGTGGAGAAATAATTCATTATGTCAATAAATGTTATAATATTTTTATGGTTTTCTATTAAATATATACTCAATATATTCTTAATATGTACTATTACCCTTCATTTTCTGGAGAGAAAAATGTACAGATGGGCTATTTTCGTTCAAAAGCTATTAGCATTGTTCACCCCAAAACTGAAGAATCTGAAATAAAAAAAGAAAGGCTGTTACACAGAATAATAATAACATAACAATGGTGCTGCTATAGTGTGCAAACCAGCTGGGAAAAATTTAGGATTTCTGGGTTTCCCCAGAAATCCTAAATTTCACTCCTAAGCTATTAGCGTGGTGCTAAAATATTAAAGATTATATATCTCGTGAGTACATAACTATATTATAGATTCAAATATGTTCGTATTAACTTCGTTACTTTTATTTAATATATGTGTATAACAATGTGTAAATGATTTTTCTGGTTTGTTTAGCTTTAATATTACTCTGAATTATACCTTCCAGCATTTGCATACACCAATAACAATACGTTGTATTACAATATAATATAATATAATATAATAATTAATTACATCACGAAAATTTCTGGCTGATAACCTTACTCTATGTTGGTCGAAAGGGTAGTATTTTCTCATATATACTATTTTCTTGTAACTAATTATTTCCTTGGAACATTTAAGTAACTTCAACAGATGGTATGAGATACCTTACACAAAAGATATACAGTGGTATATTATCATACTAACATCCAATATGATTGAATTCTCTCTATTGTAAAATATTACACTGAGATATTTTACTCTCCCTTTTATCATAACATCTATCTCTCCTAACATATCTCTCCAGTTTAAACTGTACCCCATATTCCTCCTTACCCAATAAACAAAGGAATAAAACTAATTTTCGTCTTACTATAGATCAAATATGATTAAAGTGCCTCCTGTTTACACTGTTGCAATTATTTTCACTTTCCCTTTTAAGAATAACCGTTTTCCTCACTAATACTTTTCTGATCATGTCACCTTTTTGGCTGAGATTGTATACTGTATAAGTATCTATAAGCCAACAATGGTTATTTAGACATAAATAGTTATTCTTGGTAATGGGCCAGACGACTATAACCAGTTCAGACAAAAATGTTTCTGCCCACAGGGAGATAAAACTTGCAGTATAATCATTTGATTACAGTGACTCTAAATTAGATGCTTAGTTGTACCTGGTATCTAAATTATTCCCCATCAAACTACTACTACTACTACTACTACTACTACTACTACTACTACTACTACTACTACTACTACTACTACTAATAATAATAATAATAATAGCAATAAAGAAACGAATAGTAGTTCAATTAGGATGACTGTTTATTATTTAAATGTAAATGTGTGCGTGAGAGGGAAAGAGAGACGTGAGACAGAGATAGAAAGTGAGAGAGGGAGTTTATCTTGTTCAATGAAACAGCAAATTTATTTACATCGTGTTTTCTGATCTGTTCTACAAGACTTTAAATTAAAAGTAAGAAATACATACCGAAAACAAAGACTAAAGGTCAAAACAAACAACCAAAATAACAGACAATATACACACACAACAACAACAAAATATATAAAAAAAAAACATACTTAAAAGCATACAAATAATTATTGTTCAAGCCAAGGCTACGCATGGCTAATCAGGAAATCAGGAAACAAATATTGGTCTATGAAATATTCGCTAATTACTTAGCAAACACACACACACACACACACACACACACACACACACACACATAAACACACTGGTGGGTGTGTATATATGTATATACTATTTTTCGGTGTCGTACCCAATAACAAATTGACTTGTATTTAAAATTTCATAACAGTATAATAAGGTATTAATTAAATAGATTTGGAAAGAGACACAACGGTGAGGGTTAGAGAGAGTGAAATAACAAGCAGAAGGAAAAGTAAAAAAAGCAAACAAAAGTAGATGAGACGAGAATAAAAAGCTATCTATTTAGTATTCAACGTTCAATGATTTTTATTTTGCACTAACAACGTCTCATTTAAAACATTGTCATTAGAATACTTGTTCTAAACGAGCAGTTATTTAAAAAGAAAGATTTTCTTAAGTGACGACAAAAAGACAGACTACTGTCTATATGTTGTAAAAAGACCTACAGTAGAAGTGTCCCAGATTCGCTATTATGATTGTGAAGTCAAAAATATCTCTTTTCTCTTATGTGGTTTTTGGTGCAATCGCACTCAATGGAAATACTGGGGAAGAGTTTTTCTACTACCGACTCGGCTCTAGCAAGGCGTTGGAGACAACAATCCGAGACAGAAATGCATGGAAATCTGTGAGGTGGAGTTCTCTACACCTTGTGAGGAAAGTGCTAAAACACCACTCGGTCTAACACCACCATAAAAGGTGATATCGCAAATCACTTTTCAATCATTTCGTTAACTTCAAATTCGACATGACCTCAAGGTTATTGACACATATGTAGATATAATGCATACATCTGATACCTCATGCATGTTTTAATGTGCTGCATACGTGTGTTGCTCTGGACTAGCAGATGCTTTGAGGTGGATTAGTCTGTAGCCGTAGTCTTTATTGACAAATTGAAAATAATAAAGTTTATATAATATTAGGAACACAATTAGTTCTCGATGTGCATAAAGAGGATCATGACAGCTTAATGAAAATGATTTCATCTCTCTCTCTCTCTCTCTCTCTCTTTCTTTCTCTCTCTCTTTCTTTCTCTCTCTCTCTATCACTTTCTCTCTCTATGTATGTATGTATGTATGT
>NC_068989.1:74474602-74478270 GCF_001194135.2 Octopus bimaculoides | reverse complement strand
TGTGTGTGTGTGTGTGTATACACGAGTATGCACATAAATGCAAAGCAGGGTGGGAAAAATAGTGCTCAAATGTCGAGTACTATTAAAACTGCAAAAACATCACAGAAGCTGCAACTCAGAGTTTCACGCTCCCGTTGGTTGGACAGTTGCGATCAAGAATCTTGATCACATCTCTCCGACGAACAGGAACATCAAATTGTGAGTAGCAGTTCTTGTGATGTTTTTGCAGCGTTCAAAAAAAAAAAAAGGGTATAAAACTAACCATGAGAATTTTGTTTATTTTTTTTTCAATTTTTAAAAATAACTGTTGGGTATTACTTTTATTTACTATGATTAATTTTAAGGTCATGTTCTTGGGAAAATTAGTATTCATTTCAATATTTTGCCTTATGAACAAGATATTTAATAAAGCGAAACTATAATTATTGCCATATCTCTTGATGTTACCCATGGTGCCAAAACAATACTTCCAAAGTTATCCGTCATATGACGAGTAACACTTTAGTCTGGTGATAAATCACATAATGGGGTACAAATGACTCAGAATACGCTACAGGCTTCTGACTAGAAAGGTTTGAAGTACGGTCCTTCAGAGTGGTTTGAGTTACTTCCCCTACACAGTTAATTGTTAATATCATTACGAAAGACACGAAAGAACCAACATCACTTCGGATTCTTCTTCCACATCCCTCAGCCCACACAGAGAGATCTTTCTGGTGCTTAATCAAAAGAGACCAATATGTTGTTTTATGACTTTTTTATCGTTCAAAACTGATAAGAAATCAATAACAGCAAAAATAACAAATAACTCAATAATAATCATAGATAGAAGTAAGAGTCAATAGTAAAACGAAGCGAAATGTCTGCAGTAAAATTATTGCTAAACTTATAGTGCTGAAATAGTTGTAGAGATGAAGAAAGAACCAGAAATGTCTGTCCGAAAAACCAGTAAATCAATTAACATCTATAGCATTGGCTATATTTAGCTGATGCATCTTGTACAGTGGCGTTAAACTTGGCAAATTGCAGTAATATCAACCTAGTGGCAGTCCAATAAGTCTTCTTAATTAAACTTGGTCTGTGAGCGAGTGAGTTGAAAATTCAATTGTAAATGTTAATGTTAGTCTTCGCACATATCTTTATGAGAGGTCAGGTGTCTTGGAGCGAATAGCTTTGAAACAGACACGAAACTAGTAACCAGGACATTAGAATACTGATGGCATTCTCTACACAACCATCGGGTTGCTAGAAATAGCGGCTAAGTCTTCTTCAGGTTTCAAACTACACCTCAAAGAAAACAAAAGTAAAAAGGGACGTATTAAAAAATGTGACCCACTTATATAAACTTAAACATGTGATAGTAATAGTTTGAATGTCTTTGCTGTTAGCTTTACTCGTTCAGAATTAACTTGATCAGAATTAGATATGTATGTAGATATACATATGTCTATCTATCTATCTATCTATCTATCTATCTATCTATCTATCTATCTATCTATCTATCTATCTATCTATCTATCTATCTATCTATCTATCTATCTATCTATCTATCTATCTATCTATCTACCTACCTACCAATCTATCTATCTATCTATCTATCTATCTATCTATCTATCTATCTATCTATCTATCTATCTACCTACCTATCTATACACACGCACATACACACACACACACATACATACATATACAGGCACAGGCATGGCTGTGTAGTCAGGAGATTGCTTCTCCACCACAGAGTTTCGGGTTCATTCCCACTTTGTGATACATCAAGCAGATGTCATCTTGTACAGCCTTGAGCCAACCAATGTCTTTTGAGTGGATTTGGTAGACGGAAACTGAAAGAAGTCTGTCGTGTATGTGTGTGTGTTGTACATATGCATGCATATACATACATACATACACGCACACACACACACACACACACACACACACACACACACACACATATGTACATACACAAACATGCATGTATGTGTGTGCGCGTGAGCGAGTGCGTGTGCGTCTGTGTTTGTGCCTGTTCCCCGGTTTTGCTTTCTTTACGTCTTCCTAACTCAACAGTTCCGCAAAGAGACAAGAGACCGGTAGAATAAACTCCAGACATTAACAAAGTGGTGGGAGTAATTCGTTCGACTGAAGCTCTTGAAAGCGTGACCCAAGCATAACCGCAATCCAATGCCTGAAGCAAGTAAAAGATGCAAGACACAATACATATTGTTATTCTCTGTATGCATTCCTTGATAGACAGATAGCGTTTCGGTAAGAAAGATAGGCAGATAGATGGATAGGTAATCGAAGCTGAACAAAAACATCCAGTGGTAAGGCCTTGTTTGTCGTTGACATCAAGACAAAGTGGAAATATTGATTTCCACAAAGACACTCCAATTTCACAGAGATAATTATTCTAGTTTCCTAAAGTGGCTGTAATAAGACGCATCTGGTCTTGATAAAATCCATTGTCATCAATTCAATTTACTGCATCTTAATAGATTCTTGATATATCTATCCATATGCATAAGATGCTGGTATATCTCTATGGTTAACAAAGTTATCCTTTCAGCTACTTGTTCCTGGGTTCGTTCCCATCTTGCATCTGTGTCTCCTTCTATAAACGTCGGTATAACAAATATATTTCATTGAATGGAATTTCATAGTCCTGAAGGAAAGTTTATAAACAAGGGTACAAAATGGTACCAGTATTGCTAGAAACAAGAGTAAAAAACGACTCAATTAGCCACAAAAAAAAACACTGTCTTGTTGATGAAAGAGAAGAAGCGAGAAAGCTCCTTACCGTAATGAGGCAAGCACCCAATTGAGGTAGCAGATTTACCCATATCACGTGATTTCGAACTCTGATACAATGCATTTTAGTTCTCGTCACTGGATCTTACTGCGCCTAGGGTTAAACATAACTCGCCTCGTCAACTCATCAGAAAAACCGCAGAAAGCGTGCGCTGTGTCAAAACAATGGAAATGTATACTATAAATAATGTAGGTGGCCCATTAGCAATTAAAACCTAAAGGCAAATCTATAAACAACGGTACAAAATAGTACCAGTATTGCTAAAAACAAGAATCAAAAACGATCCAATTATCCACCAAAAGCACTATCGTAAGTTGACGGAAGACGCGAAGCGAAACTCCTTACCGTAGTGAGATAAGCATTCAAGTGAGGTAGCAGATATGATCACATCACGTGATTTCGAACACTTATGCATTGCATCTCAGTTCTCGTCAGTGAACCTTACTGTGTCTAGGGTTAAGCATAACTCGTCTCGTCAAGCGCACGCTCTCAACAATTTTTATTATGAGTTTCTAGCATTGCTGGTACTATTTTGTACTTTTGTTTATGAATATATATCCAAGATTTAACAAACGGAATAGATAAAATCCAGGCTACATTAGTTTCATAGCGAGCGGGACCGCAGGAGTGTTAAGTATACAAGCGAGGCGTGAATCGCAGCCTTCTCTTCAGGGAAAATGGTATCTTGATTAAATGAAATTTACATTCCATACAGAAAAAATCCACAGCATTTCTGCCCCAATAAACCATTATTGTTCCTGATAAACCATTATTGCTTCATATGGATTGCTTGAAACTCACTTTCTTCCTCCTTCACCTCGATCATTTGATCTTACACACACACACACACACACACACACACACA
>NC_068989.1:74470836-74474459 GCF_001194135.2 Octopus bimaculoides | reverse complement strand
TATATACCACGGGCTTCTGTAAGTTTCCGTTGACCAGATCCTATAGCAAGGCTTTGGTCGACCCGAGAATATAGTAGAAGATACTTATCCAAGGTGCTATGCAATGGAACCGAACCCGGAACCATGTAGTTGGGAAACAAGCTTCTTACCACACACCCACGCAGCGACTATATATAGTATCTGTAAAATGTTTACCTGTATCATATATATATTAATGTGTGTGTGTATACATACATATACATATACATATAACCAATGGAATATACACATACGCACACACACACACACACACACACACACATATATATATATATATATATATAGTGGTATACCTTGGATTATATATATGTATATATTTGTGGGTTGTCTGCATTTGAAAGTGAGTGTATGTGTGTGTGTGCGTGCGTGTGCGCGCAGGTATGTGTGTATGTGCTTGTGCTTACGTATTTTTCATCAACGTTTATCGGCAGACGTGTGAACGTCTGTGAAAAATATGGCTTTTATTCGTTGTTATATTTGTGCAACCAAAGATGTTGCAGGAATCTGCAAAATCCTTTTGTTTCTTTGTAAAATACAGACAACCTGTGATTAGTCTGTTGGAAACTCGTAATTGTCGAAGCTATTGTCCACAAATTATATTAAAGAACTAAAGGAGAAACATATTTACAGCATAGAATTTCTTTTATTCATTAACTGTCACATATTTTTTAGAGGAAGAATATATATTCTGATCAATCATGAAGTTATATAATGTGAATTCATACTTTATGGGATATGATTTCACACCCCAAAGAGCTTTGATAAAAGAAAATATGCATTGAGAATATTATTCTGAGATTTTGAATGCATTTCTGAATATAGAACCTGAATACATATTCCGATTTTGCAGCAGTATTATATTTCTTTAAAGCCTCTCTTTAAATATGATACTGATTTACACCAGTTACACAAAGTTACTGACATAAAGAGTGTTGTGGCTAAATTTGACGATATTTTATGTCCCCTTTTTTTCTGGAGGAACTTTATGTAGTAGAGAAGATTCATCAGTGTTGGTTTGCGTAAAGATTAAAGTTGTAGTTGAGAAAAAAATCAGGTGGAATCCATTTGAATATTGGAAAACAATCACTTGTATCATGAGGATTCGCACCGCGTTTCAAAATGCCGACATCATGACTGCAGGTCAATGCTCTGTGAACGTTGTATAGGATGTAAGATAAAACATAGGCAACTGTAATTATGAGATTACGAAGCCGTGGCCCACAGGAAAGGAAACAACAGGCGTTCTGACTGCATCCGAACACTGGAATTCATTCCAGCATCTTTGAACAAGGACTTAGGACCAATTCGGACGGCTATATGATGCTGCTAAAGACTGTAGTCAAGCACTGGCTGGAGAGGGTTACTGCTGGAAGATCATATGTGTGACAACACCGCACAGTTCCATGCCATACATCCAGGAAGAAACAGAAGTGGTTCTCGGAGAATTGCTACGGCTTCATCAGCGCAATTATCTTGTCTCCTAATTCTTCCGATTGTATTCCCATAGGTTACTGTGAGTAGGGCACAGTTGAGAAAGACAACAACAACTGCTCTGCTTGCAGTACCAAGTCCGAACTGGTTGTCAACTTCAATGAAATGTTTGAAGATCTCAGGAACGCGATGAGGAACACATGAGCCACGTTCCAGAACCGTCTTGGGGCTGTGGTGGAATTTGAGGGTGGCTAAGTCAGTAAGATGGGTTAAGTCGATTATTTTGACCCCTGGAACTTATTTTAGCGACACCTGGAACTTATTCTACTGACCCCGTAAGGCTGAAGAGCAAAGTCGGACTCAGAGGATTTTGAACTTCGAATGTAAAGACAGAGCATTTCGCTTGGCGAGCTAAGGATTCTTATTTTTTTATTGCCCACAAGTGGCTAGACATAGAGAGAACAAATAAGGACAAACAAAGGAATCAAGTCGATTACATCGACTCCGGTGAGTAACTGGTACTTAATTTATCGACCCCGAAAGTCGACGTCGGTGGAATTTGAACTCAGAACGTAACGGCCGACGAAATGCTGCTCAGTATTTCGCTCGGCATGCTAACGATTCTGCCAGCTCGCCGTCTTAGCCCATTTGAATATCCCCAAAAGAATTCTGGATGTGAACGGAATTATATGACTACTCATATAACTTATATTTGAATTTTATTCCAACACCTGTCAAGATTCACATAGAACTCGGTGTTATAGGACTAGGGAGCATGGTCACAACCCACACGGTGGAATACGGAATATTTACAGGGGTGGTGGTATTTGAACTTAAATTTCTGAGAGGCAAGAAATAACGCGTGGATTACCTATTCAACTTTAGCAGCTTGTGGGAAAACGGGTTCGATATATTTACTGCACTGTTGAGATCTCATTCAGTTTATATTGTTAACCTTTCGTTGCGAGAAGATTTATAGCAATAGTATAATCAATACTGATGTCTAACTTTTGCTTCCGACCACAAATTTGGGATGGTTACGATCGTTTTTATTATTCCTGGAAAAATGTAAGCGAAGGAAATGACACTGATATTTAAAATTTATGACGCAAAAGAAAATAATTACATGCTAGAAACTACTTTGACTACAGCAATACCGATTCTACGATCGTAGCATAATTAATAATATTGCTCATTTAATTGACTGGCAATTAACTTGAACGAAAAATTTTCATCTTTAATTCACATAATTCAATATTTAAAACTTTTCATAAGTAAGAGATGTTTAGTACAGATGTTCATTTTATATTATTAAAACCAGTCATAAAACAGGTATCTATCTCTTAATATTAAAAAAAATCAGCTTAATCTCCTCCTCCTCCTCCTCCTCCTACTCATCATCATCATCACCATGATTATTATTATTTTTATTGTTATTATTATAGTTATTATTATTATTATTATTATTATTATTATTATTATTATTATTATTATTATTATTATCATTGTTATTGTTATTATTTAGAAGAGCTCTATGCGACTAGTTTTACAATGGAAGAAAACAGAAAGTCCAAGATGGCTACTGGAAAAGTGGTCAAGGCAGGTCACACGGTGTAGTTAGAGGTAAAATTTGCGTTTCAGCGGCACCAGAGCTGCTGGACAAGAAGTTGGTGGCGTCTGGCTATCTGGGAAGCTGACAGAAGCAAGGCTAGGGAGTGTGTGCATATGTGTGTATGCGTAAGTGTGTGTATGTGTGTGCATATATAGCAGGTGTATGAGTGCATTTTATTGGTTGTAAAATGTTGTATGTGTGTGTGTGCGTGTGTACACACACACATACACATGCATACATATATAACGGTTACCACCAACCTGACTACGGTCGATTTCTTGGATGTAACCTCAAACCTGTATACGGGCAATATTACCCGTACAAGAATCTTAACGAGGAAACAATATACATCCACAAGAGCCCAATCCACTCCTCTTGCTGGTTCCAGGCATTAACAAACGACTCTCAGTTTCGCTATGGAATGGTGAGACTATGTATATATATATATATTACAATTAAAAGGGTAAAGAATTATCAATTTATTAATAAATTAATAATTAATAATTTTTACCAAGCCCTTTGGTCTGTAAGCACCATTATC
>NC_068989.1:74467054-74467858 GCF_001194135.2 Octopus bimaculoides | reverse complement strand
ATATATATATATATATATATATATATACATATACGTATATATATGTTGTGTCCTGTTATATTTATGTTATAACAGGACATATATGTTATGTCCTGTTATATTTGTCGATCGAAACGTTCTATCATTCCCTAAGACATGGGGTGGTAAGCTGTAGTACGAATTCAACGCGTACTTACCAGGTTAAACAGGTTGGCAAAAAGAGCTGCCAATCGTTATTGTTATAGTAATGCATCAGAGGACATATTTTCGAAACGTAAACAAAGAGATTAATAATTGTTAAAAAAACAAAACAAAGCAAGAAAAACTAAACAACAACAACAACAACAACATTTATACTATAATATGAATTCTTTATAGATATGTCGATAGCAGAATATAACACTAGGAATTCAAATATTGTATCAACACATGTATTTCAAGTTTCTTTTAGAAAACAACATAACACGAGAAACAAATAATGATATACATAGAAACGTTAGAGTGAAAGAAAGAAATTAAAACGAAACAGTAAAAAAAAAAATAGACATTGATGCGATACTTACGAATGACGCTTTTTAAAACATTATGAATGAAGGTTTTTAAAAACATATATTTATCTTTTCGATCACACGACATAAGTGGTGTTAAGAAAAAGACAAAACTAAACGTTTGAACTTGTAATGTTGTAGCACATCCTATCTATCTATCTATCTATCTATCTATCTATCTATCTATCTATCTATCTATCTGCTTGCCTGTCACCTTGTAATAACATAGGCATTCTCCATCCTCTGTCACACGTTTTTTAACTAATTCCACTATTCC
>NC_068989.1:74466164-74466750 GCF_001194135.2 Octopus bimaculoides | reverse complement strand
GTCACACATACACATACATACGCGGATAGACGCGTATAAACTACGTTTTGTATATCCGTGTATGTATGTGTGTGTGCCTGTAGAGATGTATATACGAACGTAGTGATGCGGGCATGGGTATATATGCGTGTGTAAGTGCGTGTATGCGTACACATATATATGTATATATGTGTGTTTGTATGTATATGTACACGTGTGTGTGAGTATAGATATATATATATATACATATATGTGTATGTGTGTGTGTGTGTACATGTATGTATGTGTATATGTTTGCGTATGCGGATTGTATGAATGAAGTATTACTTTCACCATGCCTATTGGAGTATTTTCTCTTTATTCGACGCAATTTCTTTCATAGCGTTGTGTCTTAATAACTGATGAGATGCCGGACCAGACTTCAGCCCCGGTATCCGAAACTCTGAGTTTTATTATGACAACCAACAAATTTTCACATATATTTATAGATAAATTCCTCTATTTTACATAATACCGGGGTCTCATTCATTCTTTTGTTGTCATATTATTATTATGAATACATACATATATACACACACACACACACACACACACACACACACACACA
>NC_068989.1:74462161-74466121 GCF_001194135.2 Octopus bimaculoides | reverse complement strand
ATATATATATATATATATATATATATATATATAAAGACCATAGGCTCCAAACGTCTGATTAGTACCCCAGCTTGTTGTTCTGTCACTAGACTTCGTCTTCTGTTTTCTGTAAATTTGAACTATATATACATAAATACATACATATGTATGTGTGTATATGTAAATGTAAGTAAATAAATGTTAAATGTACGTAAATAAACGTATGCAAAATTAAAATAGTAGTTGGTGATTAATTATAGGTGCATGGAACTTAAACTTATATGTTTTCCCCATTATTGCATCAAGACCTGTCTAACTTAATAACACTGCCTTGTGTAGAACTTTTAAGTCATGTATTAGAACACCGTTTCTCGTTGGAGTAGGGAGATCTTTCTGAAATACATTGAGATGCTGGTGATTTGTTTGGTATTTCTGGGAGGTATATGGATCCTTATTCACTTCCTTTACAGTAAATTTGAAAATAGGTACAATTATCTTGTTGAGACATACTGACTCATAAGGGCCGGTTTTCATGGCGTATAAATTCCCCACCTGGACGGGACGCCGGTCTGATGCAGGATTACTAATTTTTCCAGCTGAGTGAACTGGACCAACGTGATATGAAGTGTTTTACTCAAGAGCACATTGCGTCACCCGGTCCGGGAGTCGAAACAGCAATATTACAATCATGAGCCCAATACCATAACCTCTAAGCCATGCGCCTCCACATATATAGTAAAGAAACTAGAAAGAAATGTATCGTTGTGTTAATCCAAAAAACATTGAACATCTAACGTTTAATATAGTACGGAACTAGTTTAAGATATGAATATACGACACAACAGCAAAAATTTTAAAAAAAGCGCTTTGAGCCATTATGGGATGAGAACAAGCAGAGATATGAAAAAAAAAAATGAAAACAAGCTGATGCATAAAATGAATATGTAAAATGTTGCTATGTATTCAACCAAGAAACGAATAAGTTGCAGAAAATTCGGAAAAAGTGTACAGTGCATTAGATGATATCGATCAAGTCAGATTACAGAAGAAAGTTCAGCAAGACAAGCTCGGGATGTTGAAAGTTATCATCTTTGACGATCTCATGAAATACCTTAGAAAGCTCAGAGGAGAAAAGAGCAGGATAGAGACACATGACAATATAAGAGACAACTGTTAAGAAAGAAAGAATGAAAGAAATAAGGAAAGAAAGAAAAAAATCCAAAAGTTTATGCAAGGCATGGCTACAATTAGAATGCAAAAGGAACCAGCAAAGTATAAAGATGTGTAAAATCTTAGGCATAAGATGACAGTAAGAAATGCTAATGAGAGTCAAAGGCAACGAAATCAAAGAACTTAGGATCAAATACAAAGAACTAGTATAAGATTAGAACACAAAACTAGAAAGTCAAATGAAAAAGAACAGACTGCATGAGGAAAATTGCTGCAGCACGCTTCGATTTTGTAATTCCAGAACAAAGATATTTATGCGAGCGCAGAGAATATAAAATGGAGCAGAAAGTGATAAATATATCGAACGATATGCTACATATACTGAGAACGTGAGGTAAACACGATATAGCAACGTACGTTACATAAATAATTTAACATCTTCTGAAACAAGCACTGGACCTCTTTCCTTTCGAGAATCTAACGCAAAACAATTTCCATCTGAGAATCTCAACAATATTTTATAAAATAATTGCTACCATGAATGTAAAATGGCAATGTTATCGGAATATAGATTGACTTTAGATCTTAACCTGACACTTCTGTTTGCTTCAATGAGGTCCCAAATAGCTGAAGCACGTGGCTGAAACTCCTTTTGTGTTTGAGGATATAGATAACTTCATCGTCTCACATCTAATATGCATCCACTAGGAGAAGATTGAAAACAATTTACGCGAATGTATTTTGTCGATTTAATTACGACTCTGTTTACACAATGATGTTCAAAATTCTACGACAAAAACCTATTTGTTTAACACAGAAATTCAAACGAGCAGCAGGTGTTAAAGCTAACATTTCGTTCAATTATAATTCCCATGCATAACATTAGTTCTAAGAAAGATCTACTCGTGTCTGGTATACCTACCACCTCGGACACTGCACTCACTGCAGAAAAAGTGTATTTAATGCTTTGATATCAAGAATGGATCAAGTTCCAACTGACACTACATGATCATTTACTTTGAAAAGGGATGCACTTCCCCATTTATGCCTTTTTTTTCTTTGAATATTATGAAAGTATTTGATAAAGTTAATGTATATTTTCGATGGACTCTATATAAACATGGCCAACTGCATGCGACTTCAAGTAGAATTAAAAATAGAAGAAAAAAATTTTAAGTTACTAATTAATGACAGAATGTCAGAGTGTGTTATTTCTGTCTGAGGTATGTACGGAAATAAAATGGTCTTACAGAAGTTTCAGCTTAAAAAATATAGCAGCATACTACAAAAGTTATAATATAGCTTTACAATCCTTCATGTATTACCCTAACTAAAATCCTTACAGTGATCATTAATTCTTCCTTCGGTTGCATAGTAGTACTATAGCAAGAAATTATGCGAATTTCATGTATGTGAACTAAGGAAGTTCAATAAATCAATGAAAAGGAATTATGCTCCATATCATGCATTCAAAGATCAGTAATTTGCGAAGTATTTGTGAAGTGATAGAAATTATTCAAAGTATAAGACAGGGAGCGAAAAAGGTAATGATTGATAGCATGGGAACTGATTTTCAGAAACGAATTGAAAAAGATATTAGTAACGAATATACTTCATTGATATACAGAGAACTTCCCAAGTCTGAATGGTTACATAGGTAATTCTTCATTCAAGCACATAACGAAAGCCATAATATCGACGGACCACAAAGCGAAAGAAATGATTGATGAGTTGTCTGGAGTTTTGCCGTAAGACAACGTCCATAATATTTGACGAAAAGTTGCGGCTGGTGATCGTGACTTTGAATTATTTCTTCGTATAACTGCATTAGAATTTTGTGTTAAAGAGCATAGAGCATACACAAAGAATGAGCTGCAAAATATAGTGTTACTGAAGTAGGATACGCATTACCATTCACTATGAATCACTGTTATATATATGTATATAAATATATATATATGCACACACACAAACACACACACAGACACACACACACACACATATATATATATATATATATACATATATATATATATTTATACACACACATATATACAAGGTACGATGGGTAGATTGTTACGATTTTATGTAATCAATTTCGCGCATGCGCATTGCTTGTTTTTGATTTTGCTGACCACACAGTATAGTAGGATTAGTTGGGCACCGTCTGTGAGAAAAACAGCACTATGACGCAATTCCCTCTGTCATAAATTTAGAAATGACATGCTGTATTGCTTGACATTCACGTCGGAAGCTCCAGTAAGAACATTTCAGAGTGCTTGGATGACAATATGAGGATAGCGCATGTACCGAGAGTGATAAAAATGAAACATCCAGTCAACATCATGGTGTTTGGAGTCATTACTAGTGATTGCGACGTTATGCCTCTATTCAACCTCTCACACAGCTCCAGACTCAACACGGAGGCCTTCATCAAGTGCCTGGAATAGGTAGTGCTGCTCTGGGTCAAAAGGGTGGATACTGGGAGACCCTTTGTCTGGCAACAGGACTCTGGACCATGTCATACATGAAGGAGAGTCCAGTCATAGCTGTCAAACAATTTCTTCGAGCGCATCACTCCTAACTCCACAGACTGCAGCCCACTTGATTATTATTCGCGTGGTGCAGTTGAGCGAGAGACCAACAAAAGTCCTTGTAACACCAAAGATGCATTTTGTATTGCAACGATAGAGGAACTTGACCTACGAAAATCTGTCATTCGCTTCGATTTTTGTTCTCTCTTGCTCATATAGAGCAACAAAGATTTTCATTTCTTCTTATTATTCTTTATAGATATATATATGTATATAT
>NC_068989.1:74460234-74462133 GCF_001194135.2 Octopus bimaculoides | reverse complement strand
GTGTGTGTGTGTGTGTGTGTGTGCGTGTGCGTGTGTGTGTGTGTGTGCATGTATATACGACAGACTTGTTCCAGTTTCAAAAGGCTGTGGTCGACCCGAGGCTATAGTAGAAAAAACCTGCCCAAGATGCCACCCAGTGAAACTGTACCCGGAACCATGTGGTTAAGAAGCAAACTTCTTATGGCTGCGCCTATTGATAGGAAATCAATAAATTCTTTGCAGAAAACAAGGTCGAAATTATGTATAGTGCAAATAATAACACGGTTACAAACCTACTTCATTCAGGATTCAGTTGATGACAGAGATCAATTACTGGTACACACCATTAACCTTCAAGTATTGTGTAAGCTACAAATTAAGCCGACGATGAAAATGTTGGGAACGACGAAGATTTTGTAGAAGATTGAATTGCTATAAGGTTTTTTTATTTTTCCAGACATTGGTGAATGGGGTGTTTTCGAAACTCTTGAAAATTGAGCTGTTTATTTATTATTTTATTTATTTATTTAAAAAAAATGTTCTAAGCATATATATATTCACGAATGGGAGCGAGGTTGAGTCCAAAAGGTGCTGACGTTGGTGGAAAGATGAGAGATAATCTTGTGTTCTTCTATAAAGTTATGCTAGAGTTCGAAATTTAGAGTGTCAATATTCAGTGAAACAATTTCGTAACTTCCTAAATAGTTAAGAGTATTCATTAAATTTTATGTGCATAAAATTTTCCCAATATTTGCACAAAGTTTTCGGCCTATTTTATTTCATATATATTTTCCTTTCATTATATTTCATTCCATTTAGTATGCATTGAGAACGAACACATTTTGGCTATTTTTAGTTGTCGTTTCGTATTCTTCACAGCTACTTTACCTATTGCAACTATTGATTCCACCATTCATTCTTCGAGTATATTTATATATGAAAAATACCTCTATTTTGAAGTCAATGTCACGTTTTAAAGAAAATATATATTTAAATCTACGTCACGTATTCAGTTCTTTATTCAATCAAATATTTTGTTTTTACACATAAATAAAACATTTGTGTGTATATATATAATGTGTGTTTTTCTATATGCATATATAATGAATGTATGTCTATGTATGAATACATACGTGTATGTATGCATGTATCTAAGTATGTAAGATCTTTTTCCCGGAAAGACGCAATGTTTGCCAAAGCTGAATGTGTCAGTCTCACTCTAAATCTCTTCTAATTCGAAATAACTGCCATTCTAGATTGGTCGGGTTCCATTTGTATCTTGTATGCACTTTAAAGAGAAATATTCTTCAAACGCTAACCATATTATAGAGTAAACTGCGTGTAATCATCGTATTACCAACATTAAAGAAGTTAATATACGTTCGGCAAGTCTAAAGAATCTCTTCTACTGTTTGCTATTCTTTGTAACACTGAACAGGGTCAACAGAACTCTGAGGTAGACAAAATAGATAATGATGGCAAATAACCATAGTGAGAATGTGAGATCAGAGGGAGTAGTAGGAGGGGCCCACTTTGATAGATGCGAGTGTGTGACGGAGAAGCGAGTGAAGCAAGAGGGGGTGTGTTCGTGAATGAGAGAGTGATAGATAGTTCTATGTCAGTTGTTGTTAAGGACGTTGAAAATAAATATGTACGGGCTGATGGTCCAAGCCAGAAACAAATCAGAGCGGAAGGTAAGAGAAAGGCATAGGACGTCACGAAACGTGTACAACAAAACAATACGAAGCACGAGTACATGGAACATGAATTATTCTTTCGAACAACGAAAGACACGAATGGTAAACAAAACAAACAACATAAAGAACGATCCTTCGTCGGTTATTGGCTGTCTTTCCAGTCTCGTATTTCGAGTATTTAACAACAATATACGCTTTCGATATATATATATATATATATATA
>NC_068989.1:74458936-74459871 GCF_001194135.2 Octopus bimaculoides | reverse complement strand
TGTGTGTGTGTGTGTGTGTGTGTGTGTGTGTGTGTGTGCGCGCGCGCGTGTGCATATATATATATATATATATTTATATATATACGCATGTTAAGATTATTTGCCAACGTAATGTCGAAGTCCCGGCTGGGACGAATGTTACTGTTATTTAGCCCCAGGAATCATCGTCTCCAGCTGCCTGTACGACACATTATCTGCGTCCTTATAGTTTTGAACAGAGGAGTCCTTATATCTTCGAACAAGTATCTATGTGTCACTTTGAAAATCGTATATTTTCGAACAGGCGTTTAGCCGCGCCATCTCTAGCCGAGCCGTTATTCTGTGTCGAGGAAGAGAAATAACCCAGAAACCGAACTCCACAGACATTGCTTTGTGCTAAGTGGGTATGCTAGACACCCCTGTTCGAAAATATAAGGACATAGGTATTGTGTCGCATAGCCAGCTGGAAACGCTGGTTCCTGGGCTAAATAACAGTAATATTCGTTCCAATCGGGTCTGCCACATTATGTAGCCAAATAACCTTTACTTTAGAATACTGTAACTGAATGTCTCTCGTTAAGAGATTTGGAAATGACAATGTTTCTATTTATACGCATGTACATATGCATATATTACATATATTTGAAAACATATGTATGAACGTGTATATATGTAAGTGTGTGTGTGAATGTGTGTGTACTGTGAACATTTATACTTATGTGTAGAGGAGTATATGTGCATCCGTATTTATCTATGTGCGTGTGTGTATATATATATATATATATATATAGTTCAAAAACACAATAACTAAAAAACAAAAACACAACAAAGTGAGGACGTGATATGGATAGTATTATTGGACGCTCAGGAAAGGAAAGAGAGAGTGTATGACGTTTCGGGCGTAGCCCTTCGTCGGAAAGATGGAAAGTTCGGAGAATGGAAGAACGGAGAAAGAG
>NC_068989.1:74458252-74458926 GCF_001194135.2 Octopus bimaculoides | reverse complement strand
CGCATTATGTATGTTTGTAATTACAAGATGTTTCCAATTAATCATTTAATTAAGAAGTTTAATAAAGACTGAAGTCCTCGCTTGTCGTTACTCTGGGGGCATAATTACTTGTACTTGGCGCTGAATTCGCATTGTGAAAGTTGTGTTTTCAAATTTGACTCCACAAAAATTGTTCAAGAAAATGGTCTACAAAAATAGTAGTACGAGTAATTGTAAGGTATTATACACCATTATACAGTTTTGTATTTGAACGAAGTGTTCCTTTCACACTGAGATAATTACGTTGATTTGTATTTAGTTGACGTTTGCTACTAGTTGCATTCTATATTTTTGTGTCGTCTGATTTCATTAATAAAATCATAAAAAATATACAGAAATGCGAAGAAGTATATTACATTGAAAGAAATATGCAGCTAAATTTGAAGCCTTGTTCCATGTCGAGTTAGTACAATCAAAACATTGGTTTCGTATTTACATAATTATATAGAAACAAACACAGTAAACGTGATGGGCAGTTATATAAATATATACAGAAAAATGGAAAAGGAAATGGAAAGTATTGTAGGTTACATAAAATTTGGAATCCAGTAAGTGGACAACAAAACGTATATCTGTTCCGGAGGGTATTTATTAGAGACTTTACTCATGAGTTTCTTTTGCCAAGAACCCCCCCC
>NC_068989.1:74456043-74458031 GCF_001194135.2 Octopus bimaculoides | reverse complement strand
AAAAAAAATTGACCTCAAACATTATCTTTGGCGAACCGCAAATTTACGGAGACGTAAACAAACCGACACCGGCTATCAGGCAGTGGTGGGGGACAAATAAAAAGACAGAGGCGCACAAATTTACACATGCACCTGCATATATATATATATGTATGTATGTATGTATGTATGTATGTATGTATGTATGTATGTATGTATGTATGTTTGCGGGCTTGTATAGAATTATCTGTGTGCTCATTTAACCTTGCAATCCATCCTATGTATGTGCATGCATGGTTGTATGTATTATATATGTAAATATAGATGGATGCATTTATATATATGAATAAGCAAGACACAAACAATTAAGATAAAAGATATTGGCTCCGGGTTGTGTGAATGAGAGACAGACAAGGAAACATCAAACAAAGAAACATCAAACTCTGGTAGAAGCAAAGTCAAACAGGGATAAAACAACAATAAAGAAGCAAGCGATATTGCAAATGGCCACTTGAATCTTGTCGAACGCGTTAATTTCCTTAGTAACGGATAGGAATAGTTATATATAATATATGATACCTGATTCTTTTCGTTTAACATTGTATTCGTTGAAACGAAAGAGAAACCAATCAATAACACAATCAGTTCCTTTTATCTATTGGTTCCATTGAATCTTCTTTCTTTTAAAATTCTAACTTACTTTTATTTGGAAATAACCCATCTTGTTTGTATTTTCTTTACATTCATTAACCATTCTCTGTATCAATCTTTCTTTCGCTCTGTTTGTCTGTTCCTTATATTTGTTGCTCATTATACATACCAACAACCACCCACCCACACCAACCCACACACACACACGCATGTGCACACACACACACGCATGTGCACACACACACACGCATGTGCACACACACACACGCATGTGCACACACACACACACACGCGCTAAATGTAGTTTCACTCCCACATTGATTTTAGTCTTCGTCCAATATGCGCCTCTCTCTATATTTATATTCTTTTCAAATTCCTTCTTTCTCAGTTTCATTTCTTTCTTAGTGTCTTTGCATCAATTATTAATATCCTCATTCCCGTTTTTAACTTCCTTTCACCATATGCTACATCTACCCTTCTGTCACATGTTACATATATGATCATTAGTTTGCAATAATTTTTACTACGTTGAATATGTTGTTTTTTCCACCTCATTTTCTCAATATAAGCGTTGTTGATCTCATTACATTTGAATCGCAATGCATGATGTATGACTCGTAAAATTATTGATCTTCTTTTTGAATCTTCTTCAAATGCAATTAAATTCGCCGATGTATTTCTCCAAAACACATAACTACTCTGTTTCTACGTATGTCACAACCATTATTAAGATAACAACCACTGCTGCAACCAAAATCACCGCCACCACCAACACCATCACCAAAGGGAAGCGCAGTACGAAATTTCTACAATTTCTACAATACTGAAGCCATGTAAAACAAAAAATGATAGGACATTTTAGTATGGCTAGATTGTAATATTTACAATTGTCATTGTGCTGTAAGTAATACAATCAATATTAGAAAAAAAAACAACAGTAATGATGACAATGATAATAACAACAATAACAATAATAATATCAACACTATATGTGTATATGTTTCTATATATACATATATGTATGTATCTTCTTTTTGTTTTAGTCATTAAACTGCAGCCATGCTCAGGTACCGCCTTGAAGAACTTTTAATTAGATTAATTGACCCCAGTACTTACTTGTTAAACCTGGTACATATTCTATCATTCTCTCAAGTTGAACCGCTAAGTTAGAACACCAATATCGTGAGCACACCAATATCGTGAGCACACCAATATCGGTTTACAAGCGGTAGGGATGGGAAACACAAATACAAAGACATACACACGTAGATATATATATATATATATATATATATATATATATAATTATTATAAAATCTGGTAATTATTCATATTAATTAATATCGATTAATTATATA
>NC_068989.1:74451751-74455812 GCF_001194135.2 Octopus bimaculoides | reverse complement strand
ATATATATATATATATATATGTGTGTGTGTGTGTGTGTGTGTGTGTTGTGTGTGTGTGTGTGTATATATATATATATATATATATATACACACACACACACGACGGGCTCCTTTCAGATTCCGTGTACCAAATATACTTACAAAGCTGTATTTAGTCCAAGACTATAGCAGAAGACACTTACCCAAGGTACCACGCAATGGGGCTGAAGCCGGAACCATATGATTGTGAAGCAAGCTTCTTATCAGACAGCTACGCCTGTATATGTATGTATGTCTGAAAATTTTTTTGCAAAATCAATGTTGTCTAAACAAATTTTGAGCATAGGTTAGCGTTTTGAGCATACATTAGGTTAGCGTTAATCTATTACAATAATATTTTGCAACCTGATTTTGAAAGAAAGTTTTTTTTTCAAATATTGTAAGTTTATCAAGAACTTCCTCATATACATATACACATGCATGTATATATGTGTATACGCAAGCGTGCATATGCGTGTATATATTTATATTGCATTAGTGTATATACACACACACTTACGTACATATATACATATGTACATATATGCATACACGCACACACACATACCCTCCCCCCATATATATATATATACAGGGGCTGGACAAAATAATGGAAGCACCATAAAATTTCAAACAAATTTACTTTAATATGATGTAGGACAGCCTTTGGCAGTAATTAAAGTTTGGATTCTACAAGGTATGGATTCGTACAAAGTTTGAATTGTTTCCAAAGGAATTTTAGTCCATTCTTCAGCTAAAACAGTCTCCAGTTCTTGTTGTGATGATGTTGGAGGATATCGACTCCTTACTTCTTTTTCTATAATGCACCATAAATGTTCAATAATACTGAGATCTGGGGACTGTGGTGGGCAGATAAGATGGTCAACTTCACTCAAATGTTCCTCGTGCCATTCAATAACAACTTTAGCGGTGTGAGTTAGTGCATTATCATCCTGCAAGATTGCGTTTTCCCCCCGGAAACAGTTCCGCAACCATAGGATGAATTTAATCAGATAAAATGCTTAAACAGTTTTGTCTATTAATTCTGCCATGAAGGGAAACCATCGGGCCGGCGGATTTCCAAGATATAGCCCCCCCCCCCTGATTATCACAGATCCTCCTTATGTTTAACAGTTGGAAGAAGGCAGTCTGGGTCAAATGCTTTTTTGGGCTGCATCTACACGTATACTCGGTTGGTGGTCGGAAATAAGGTGAAGGATGACTCGTCCGAGAAAATAACAATCTTCCACTGCTCTAGGGACTAATGCTGTAGGTTTTCACTCCACTCTAAATGCTTTGCAACTTTTGTTTTTGAAAGCAGTATTTTTCTGATTGCAGCCCTCGCGTGAAAACCGGCATTGTGAAGCTCCCGGCGAACAGTTTTTGTTGAAACTGGGTTCTCGAGGTGGTCATTAAGCTCTGCAGTAATTTTGGGAGCTGTACTTTTGTGATCTTTTCTAACAATTCACGTAAGAGTCCGACGGTCCGTATCTGAAAGTTTTGGTTTTCTTCATGAGTTTTGTTTCAACGAGAATGTTTTTCTTTCTTTCTTTCTCAAAGGCTGTCATTACTTTCGAGACAGTACTTCTTGATACACCAAATATTTCGGCTTTTTTCGTTACGCTACCGCCCACAATATGAGTACCAACGATTTAACCTCTTTGAAAGTCCGATAGCTCTGTCATTTTAATGAATTTTAATTACCTTTTTCTGATGATATCTGAAAAGAAACAACAATTTTAGCAAAACATATTAAGCAACAAACATAAATCAAAAACATAAAAACAAACCGGCTTTTGATGGTTTTATAGATATTTCAAAATTATGATACTATAATGAGTCCGAAATACTCATTATGCACAATATGTTAATGCGTACGCACATCTAAAACTAGAGCATATTAGCAATGACAGAAAGAGTAACGTCTCCTTAACCTGCAATAAATACATTGCAACTTACAAAGTAGGCTTCGACCTTGCTGTCCGAGTACAGGGTAAGTTACTAAATACCTGATCGGGAAGAGAAAAGTCTCTATGTATACCCCGATATTCCAGTGTAACATATCAACGACTGTCCAAACAGATCTCTTAAGGCATGTTATTTGCAAAAAAGCGTTTAAAAGCAATACCTAGGAAAGAATATCCTGATGCCCATACCAAAGCCACATATGATCCCTATGCAAAATGTGTCTACACATATACAGTAATGGTGACTCATTCTAATAACAACAGCTATGGCTGTACAAGTAAAGGAGCAAAAGCCATTATATAATTGTAAGGATCAGCTGCTCGGCAGGTATGACTGCCGCTTCAAAAATTCGGAAAATAAACATCTATAGAGAAATAATGAGAAATCTGCTGCTCGTTTAATCAGATTATTGATTTCATTGCAGAGTTGTCTGCATTTAACAAGACCATATCTCACATGCAGTGTCAGTGCTAGCATAAACATTTGGGATATTGGACTGGACAATTGACAAGATTTAAATCCTGGATATCAAAACTAGAAAGCTACTGATCACAACAGACAACTTCTACATTATCAGCGACACCGACAGGATCTACGTGAAATAAAGCGATGGCTGTAGAGTCATGAGGTCAGTCCAAACAGTCTTTGAATGTCGCATTTTATCTCGCAGACACCTGCTGAACTGTCAAAAGAGAAATGAGTACATTCCATGCATACTGAAACGTGATAGCAACAGCATCTTCAGAGTTGGCGAAGAATTACTGTGCAGGTACGCTGAGAATACAAATGTCTGATGCGACCAAAAGGAGGTTAGATTGGCCTACCTAAACAGAGGCTTGAGGGAGAATGAGGGATCATAACAACAAAAAGTAATGCATGGGTACAAATCTCGTTCGTAAACTAGAAGCGGGCAACAGGATTGACAGGACGAAAGCCTCTCCTGGACCTGTGATCGGTCCATCACCTAGAACAGGAACAAGAAATGACTACTAAAACTTGATAAACAACTCAAAGATACCACCGAACACCCACGTTGTGATAAAATATGTCAGCTTCGCCATACCAGTGTAAAAGATATCACCCACATCATCGGCAGCTGCCCCAACCCGTCTACCAGATATTGCCTACCCCTTAAGCATGATATAGTTCCAACGACTATTTAAAATGCTATCTGCAGTAAAGATTGCTCCGAAGTATTCATCAAATACACGTTAGAACCAGTATGTATGCATACCTTTAAAGGCATGGAAGACTGGTGGAACAATCCATTAAAAACTATAATTCAGTACAAACATAATAGGTCTGAAGTTGTTTTGTAGGACGGAGAACCAAAGTTATGCATTGCAGTAGAGATTAACAGTCCAGCGGATCAGAAGCTGATATGAATGCACCATCAAACAAAGTCCAGGAAAAAGAGAACATTTATGGTGAATTAATGCAGTACTTACAACTCATGTGCCCCGACTATGAGTTCTCATTTGTATTAATCATGATTGGGGCGTTAGGCTATGTACTTACATATTTACACAAAAACCAAGAAGTACTAGGCTTTTCGAAGAGTGAGATCAAATGAAACTGACGCGGATTCATCGAATTCAATCTATTACTGGCACAGTGAAAATTTGCTAGACATTCCAAAGATTCTCCAGCTGAGATTCTTTAGGCGAATAAGCTCACACACTTGGGAGCGGGCATCGACAGCTCAACTAGCACACCATCACACCACATATTTACAAAGACCGAGAACTCTCTTATTTCAAAAATTCTTGTTAACTGTTAGCGACCGGCTTGAACTCTCTCAAGAACTTGAATAAAACTCTAAGAAAAACCATATAATACATACATACATACATACATACATACATACATACATACATTATACATACATACATATATATATATATGTGTGTGTGTGTGTGATACACATCATGTATGCACCCACACACACACGTACACATACACACACACACATATAGTTTGTGTATGTGTGTATGTATATCCTGTATATCCATGCCTGAGTGTATGTATGAGCTTACATTAATTTGTGCATATATATATATATATATATATATATA
>NC_068989.1:74448796-74451555 GCF_001194135.2 Octopus bimaculoides | reverse complement strand
ATTAGACCTAGAAGAGATTTCAATTAATGTCCTATCTAAAACTGTTATAGACATAAATCATAGCGGAAAATAATACGAAGAAGAATAAACAAAACTAAAATAGATCTACTAATTAATCTCATAGGAAATTGAAAGGAATTTTATCTGGTAAAATTGGTGTCAGCAATAAATTAAAAAAAATAAAACAAAAAAACAAAAACAGGCGGTGCAAATTTCTGTAGAAAGACCTGTGACACATAAACACGCGCGCGCGCGCACACACACAGAGATATATATTTATCTCGATCTATCAATCAATCAATCGATATATATATATATATATATATGGAGGAGAGGGTGTATGTATGTGTGTGTATATAAAAATTGTAAGAATATATAGAAAATATGATACACAAGAGACAGTAAAAAGTCTAGGGAAAGATAAACATTGGTTCTACCCTGAACGCATTCCATTCTATTGAGCCCGGGCCGTACTCGAGTAATAATTCCTGGATATCTACTTTGCTGCTGTATTTTCTGCTGCTGTAACATGCACATTTTGGGGTTGGTAAAGAGACCCAAAGCCAAGATACCTTCAGCGTTGTAATCATTTCTGTCTGACTGAACATTCCAACGTGGAGTAATTCTGTCTCCTGATGTTCACTTTCATTCCCCCGTGAACAAATCTCGATAGAAGTCATTACTTCAAAAGATCGGTTCTCTTTTTTTGTCTCAGAAATTGAGTCTTGTTGTGAGATTGTATGCAGATTTTTCTACCTTTCAACTTGCTCCCACTTCTATGGCAAGAAATTTTGAAACAGAAAATAGATTCAATCTGAGGGAATTTCGCTTCCAAGAATATTTATAATCAAAGATTATGCATATACTTACACCCCACCACACACCCGAATATATGTATATAGATACATACATATAAACGCATATACACAAACTTATGCGTACATCTATCTATCTATCGATCTATCTATCTATCTATCTATCTATCTATCTATCTATCTATCTATCTATCTATCTATCTATCTATCCATCTATCTGCATGAATATAAGCATATGCTGTAAATTATCCTTCAGTTCCTGTTACATTCTTAGAAAAATTTGTAGTCATTGAAGCACTATGCATGACAAAAGTATGGTATAGTCAGAACTGAAGCCATGTTATCATAGATCATGAATGAGCTGTACCTAAACAATATTATACAGTAAAAATTTCAATATGATCAAAACTTCGCCAACACTTGTGAAACATCGTAAATTCACTGGTGAATATATTTCATTGGTTTGATAAACATGAGAGTATGTTAAATAAAATATCTTCAAAAATCCGTGGAATACTTGATCTCAGGAATTTGCTAATTATCCAAGTATCAAGAAAGTAGACAGCAAAAGGATTATGTAAAATTAATGAGAAATAGACATCATCAGCTATCCGTCATATCATAGGCACCATAAATGAAATGATTAAAGTTCCCTGCAGTATCTGTTAATTTGTTTTAGTTTTCATCTCTCACGTCGATTTTACGTTTCTTTATAACAGCTGTTATAAGAATTTCCCTTCTGCTTAAAATGCATGTAATCAAACATTTCCCTGTATATGTACTAAGAAAATGATCCTATCAACTGAATATTTTTAAAAGTAAAATTTTGACGTCTTTAACTCTTTCGCATTTAAACAGGCAATATCTGGCCAAAATACTTTACATGAACTGGCCTCTCACATCTACCTTACAATGTCATTCGAAAAAAAAAAAAAAGCAGTCACATCATCAAAATTTCAGAGCGCAAAATAATGAATGATTAATTGAAATACCAATATGAACAAATAAGCATTATATTTAATAAAGAACGTACATTTAGAAATATTACATTTCTAAAGCTTTCAGAGAGATTTGTGCAGTAGTGATACGATGAAGTAGTTGTATGCTGTCAAATTAATGTGACAGTCCCCTAAAGGGAATAATACTACTGTTGGTTAGACCTAAGAAGCTGCACCGCTTCCTGTCGGCCTTGACACATTTCCTGTGTCCAAGGGGGAGACAAGCACCTCCACCCAGCCAAGCTAAATGACCCGCTGACACCAATTACTGCTAATTAAGTTGTGTCTTTGCAACACGTAGAATATATTCGACAGGCTTCTGTACAGTTTCTCTCTGTTTAATTACGCTGACAAGCGTAACACGAGGTGTGAGAAAGTAACGTTTGCGAAGTAAGGCACACAATGAGATTGAACCTCGTAATTGCAGAGCGATGTCCTTACTTTGACCATCTTACGTCTAATCCAAGCATGCATCTAACACACACATATATAAGTATGATTCACAATTAAGGTACAGAAATGGCCTATTCCGAATGAACAAGGTAATGTAATCTGATGGTAGAAAGAATTCCGCAATCTTAAAATGTAACCACATGTGAATCGTTGGCGATTTTTTTCCTCCGTCTTCCTTTTCCATTGGACTTTCCTCTGTTTCTGAAGAAGAGCTTTGCTCGAAACGTTAAACCATCTTTTTTTCCTTCCATGAGTGCCTGCTAATACTTTACATGTACCACGTCCTCACGTTGTTGGTTTTTGTGTTTGTTCTTCGTTTTTTTAAATTTTGATTTACTACTTATATATGTGTGCATACATTTACTCACGCATACGCACACACACACACACCTGTATATACATATTCTCATGTATTTTACTCAAACATACACACACACACACACACACACACACACACATATATTAACTATTTGTATGAATATATATTCTATTA
>NC_068989.1:74444282-74448729 GCF_001194135.2 Octopus bimaculoides | reverse complement strand
TATATATATATATATATATATATATATATATATATATATATATATATCTTTGTGTGTGTGTGCGTGCGTGTGTGTATGTGTGTATGCGTGTATGCGTTTGTAATATGCACACTCACACGCATGTATTAATGTATATAAATATATATTATTGCCTTTGGATATTCATATAATCCATCGTCTATGAGTTTTTCTCGTGTTGCTTATATAAAAGTTTCCAATTCATTTTTTTTTCATCGTTTAGAAAAATGTTTTCATAGCAACGAAACCAATTTTCTGTGACGCAAATTGACAAGACTTGCTTCGTGGAGAACGAAATGGAAGGAAAACAATATTGCACATAGCAAAATAGCTAAATTGAAGTGATAAATATACTATATGGTATGTGCAGCACTGTGAAATTGACGAATGTTCTGTTGGCGTGTTGAGCAGGCTGAACTTCTGGTTAGTTTATCGCATTCGGCCCATAAAGGGAGAAGGCAGAGGCCATCATACTCGGAATAAATCAATAAATCAGAATAAAGAAATGACACCAATATAGCAGAATATATACATCGATGCGTTACTGCACGTACAGATGAAGACATGCAATTAATGATTTGTATATCACCAGAGATGCCTCGATATGCACCCTATAATCAGTAGCGTTTTGTATTGTAACATTTGCACATAGATACATACATACATACATACATACACACAAACACACTCTGACACACACACATGCACGCACACACAAACACACGAACATACATAGATATTTGAGTTTGGATAATTGAGTGCAGTTAAATTTATTAGTCAATGGAATTCCAAAAGATTTTTTATTCTCGTAATGTTTACAACTCAACTTTAGTATATATTATAATAAACAAATCTCATGGTTTTCGCAATCTTCAGGTTTATGTAGTTTCAGTATCAACCAACTGTTGTGTTTCACAATTAATAACTGTAGCGAAATCACTGAATTTATCCTTTAAATACCTTCCAATCAGCTTCAAAAGGCTTGATCTTACGAAGATTTGTTTTAAACAGTTAGCTTGCTATTTGTTGAGCGCGTCAGTGAAGTTTACATTGACAACCTTTATACTTACAAGCATTTCAACCAGTCAGCGGGCAGCTTGGACATCATTGTTTGATGAGTATGCTAACACTTTTGATATTGATAGCCTTTGTTTAGAGAAACGTTTTAAAAAATCAGAGAAGAATTTCGGCAAAAAATGCGAAACACCTGATAATATGAAAAGTATTCTGGCCTTAAAAATGGTAAAATTACATTTAAATTGACTAACTACTACTACTACTACTACTACTACTACTACTACTACTACTACTACTACTACTACTACTACTTCTATAATTTTGAATTCGTATCACTTTTTATTTTGAACTCGACAAAGACAGGCTGTCGAAATATCATTCAACGAATAAAATATCTATTTTGACCAGTGATAGGCAAGTTTGATTTGGCGAAGTTAATTATATTTTAGAGTGAATGGATTGTCTGTTACTATAAATGATACAATTTGGTTCCCATGGCCATGCCTTCAATGTGAAGATACTTCTAATTAAAACATATCGTATTTTCAAGGATAATGTTGACCGTTTCTGATATAAAGGCCAAGTTGAATTTACTGGTAGTTATTTTTCTAATTTTTTTTACCCAATTTATGATTGTCTCTATACCTAAATCTTGTGGAGTATTTATGTAGAAGCTGACTACATAAAAAGTAACCAAGAAAAAAGTTGGTTCTATTTTTTTGGTGGGTGGCGCTGGGGTAAGACAACGACAAGAAATCAATGTCATACGGAATGGGACGTGGTATGAGGATGTTTAATGACATCAAAATGATGTAAACAAAATTACTTAGGCAATGGCTAGGTCAAACAGAGTTCCTGTAAATAATACTGCTTTCGATGTTGGCGAAATTGTTCTGATGGTCGCGGACTCTCCAGATAAAAAGGGACAAGGAAATGGGTTTTACTCTATCCCTGCACCCGAGAGAGTTCATATGCTCTGTTTTCCTTCCCTAGAAGTCATTGGCTGTAATGCCCATGTAGTGACTTCTGATGCTGTTGGATTATGTGAAGGTGGATCTATAGACCACAGCCCTTGAGAGGCAGAATCTGCCAGAGGGAAGTTGCTAATATTTCGGAAGGTGCAGGTTGGAATATAGATTGTATGTGAGTGTTTGCTTCAATTCTACCGTACGATGTAAGAAACGAGTATTGTCTAAGCAGGGGTAACTAACCTTCATATCGTGGGGTTGAGAAGCTCAGAATACTTATGGGTCGTGAGGAGATATTTTTTTAATTAGCGTCAGTAGGTTCCTAATTATGTCAATATTTAGAAAATCAAAATAAAAAGAAGGCATCGAATTCCATGCATGATTAAAGATATGAAATCAATAAAATCACTGTTAATTGGATGCCAAATCGGATACGAAATACATATAATATATAAAAATGTATCAAAATTTACATTAATTGTCGGTATTTCAGGTAATTCACAAATCTGTATTTGCAATCCGCAGCAAAACGTTTCTACAATATTATAGAAAGTAAGGTGAAAACACTTAATGGAATATGTAATGAAAAAAGAACTATTACTATTCAAAATAGATTCAGAAGAAACGAAAGATGTAGAAAGAGAAAGAATACGAAAACCAAACTTAAAATAAATGTCAGAAATCATTCGTTGAAAAAAATCTTATGGCAGTTCTTTCTTTAGAAAATTACAAAGAAGATATTTTATTGCATATGTATGAGTTGAATAGATATCATTTCCAGTATTCAAGCTATTCTTGTTCTCTAATATTAAAAACTTATTCTTTGCTTCTAAGAAAGCGCAAAAAGCTAAACTAGAGCGAAATATAGTGAAGAGACTAAATAGCTTCCCATTATCGTCTATGTACAAATGGGAAAACTAAAGAAAGATTTCCTCCTGTTGACTAACGAACGTCTGTGTGAGTAATACCATGTTTTAAAAACAGTATATGGTCACTATAATGTTAGATTTTGGTTGTGATGCACACAATTCACTTCTGACTTTGCATTATAGAGCAAAGAAGGAGTAAGGTAAATTTGAGGAATTGTATTCGATTATCGTATTACTATTTTTGAGAGACATTTTCCATTAATGTAATTGACAGGGCTAGTAAATCTTTTGCAAATAGTTTAAAGAATATTTCATAAAATTTCTATCAAAATATTATATCATAAGTATGACTTCCGGCAAATTAAAATGTAACTACGAACTTTCAAGAAAGAAATTGAATTATATCAGCCACAGTATTCTCATCAATAATACTACACTTCAGAGTTAATGATCTGCGTGTATACGCTATCTTATCGAAAAATCCACTTCAGTAAACTGCTTCGTTAGAGATTTTCAAAGATTTGTAAAAGCAGTAATATATTTTGTTTTCTTCCCAGTTTGCAACAGATCTTTATATCAGAGTGTATGTATGTACGAGTGTACACACACATACACACACACAAAACACACATACAAGTACACATGCACACACACATATATATATGGAAATAGAGATAAATATGTAAGATATATATATATCTATATATCTATAATACATTAAAAGAAAAGTTCAATAATACATTAAAAATGAAGCTCAGTCTTTGCTTGCAATGTTACTCAGGTAAACTGGCGCGTTTATGGGAAAATACTTTGAGAGTTAAGTGCCCCTGAAATGTGAATACAAACGGATTAAAACAAGTTGCGCGTAAATCAGACCAGTGGTAATTCACATATTCGGCGTTTTGCGGTAAAAATACTCGAAACGGTGCATAATAGGAAAATACTTCGAAAATAACTTAAGCCTGAAAGGGTAGAAACTTCAACCTTTCCATTGGACACATTATGATGGGCAATGAAAGTACAGGTGGATGAGTTAATTATGGTTTTATTCAACACATTCCTTTCTCAGATTCACACACTTATTGCAGCGGTTCTTGAGTTTTTATAAGCCTTGTAAAAGAACTTGGAAATTTGGGCCTTCAACTAGACCTTTCTCGATACTCTTTAAGCCAGGAACTATTCCACATCTGATATGGAAACTGCAATGACAGCAACTGCTTCAAATATTTAGACAGTGGTTTCCACATAAAATTCTGAAGAGCGGATTCTCGTTCAACGTAAATGTAGATATGAACGACAAGACACAGAATCTTATATACCGCGTTACGTTCCCCAACTGCAAGGAAAATTGTATCGGCGAAATTTTCTGTACATTATATCTTGAAGAATTTGATTGAACGAAACAAAGCGCTAGGAAAGAATTATCCAAAATTCTCTCTGCCCTCTTCTTCTTAATATATATATATATATATATATATATATATATATATTCAAAAATTCAAAAATTAGGAAATGGAGTGGATTAAATCCAGTCCACATATGTTTCATAGCTAGTGGACCTCAGAATTAGTAAAT
>NC_068989.1:74442504-74443450 GCF_001194135.2 Octopus bimaculoides | reverse complement strand
TATTTATATATATATATGTTCTAAACCAATATGAATCCCAACATGTCAGATATGTAAGTACTTTGAAGAACACTTTCATGGGCTCGGACACACACACACACACATATGATTATATTTGCATATACACATACTTATACACGTATTTGAATATAAAAGAATCCTGTTGACCGCGAAATGTGATTTGAAATCTATTATCCCGCATTATAATTAACCGATAACTGAATCAATATTTGAATAATCATTCGTTTCTCTTTTCTTTTTATTCATTTTGTTCTTATACATAATGAAGTTTGGAGTGGGTGGTTGGCTCTAGCCTCTACAGCTCTATGCAAATACAATTTTTAATCAGTCATTATTTTGTGGCCTTCGCCAATTAGACGCCTAATCGTGGATCCATTTTTAACAATCGAAAAAACCCCTTAGTCAAAATCCTTGTTACGCACATTTTATTAAATTCCCTTCTTCTCTTTCTAACAATTTCTTTTTCTCCTCATTATTTTATCTGACATACTTGAATCCGCCACCATCATTCATTCACGTTGCATGTTAAATTTCTCCCAAAGCTTTCACGCATTTTTAATCATTTATTCGCAAATTTCTTACGCTGTGATTTCCTACACAGTCGAAAAAGTATGCCTGGAAGGTTAAATTGCACTTTATCTCAAAACATATCATAACGAAGATCAAAAAAAAAAAAAGAAAAAAGAAAGAAAAAACGTAAATCCGCTTCACATGGAGCCAGTGAGGAATTACATTATGGCTTGATCTGTAAGACATGGTCGCTACATTTTCCTCCCTACTGATTTGCGATCTATCCTTGCGAAGGTTATTTGCTGAAATACAGAGCAAGAAAACAGAAACGACGATAACTTCAACGACCAAAACAGCGAATAAATCACCACCACCACCACCACCAAAACCACCACCACCACCACCAAAACCACCA
>NC_068989.1:74440799-74441901 GCF_001194135.2 Octopus bimaculoides | reverse complement strand
ATGAAGTAGAATGTTCTCTATGTGGCTTGTGTGTTTTCCCGTCTACGTTTTGTTTGCAATGTCCTGTACCCAGATATGCATATATACATACAGGTAGATGTCGGTACGCACATACCTGTACGTATATATGCATATACTCATTTACTATTTGTTTATATATATATATATATATATATATATATATACTGTTATTTTTAGGAATAATAATGTTCTTTTATATTTATAAAGTTTATATCACATGGTTCGTTTGTTTCAATAGTGTTCGAGCACCCAAACGAATTACAAGTGATGGTAGTGGTGAATATTAGTAGTTGTCTCTTGCGGATCTGACTGAAGAGGATCGGGTGCTTTTGGCTCTAAATTCGAGATCATGATATCAGATTAACTGACATTCCTTCTGCAACCTTTGCAGAGATAAGACGCTCTTCTTATTCACTAACACTTTTCTCCTGTCATGCCTCTATTAATTTGGCGATTCTTCCGTGGATTAGGAGTATTTCAACTTCTATTTTTAGCGAAGCAGGTGCTTATATAGTACCCTACTATATATAAATATATTTATATTTCTTATATATAATTATTAATTTTGCCTGTACCACTTTTACGCTCGCGGCTACTAACGTTATTTTTAGGAATAATAAAGTTATTTCGTATTTATATATACATTTACACACACACACTAGGGGTGTTCATTAAAGATTTCCCCTAACCCACTTTCGAGGGGTGGGAATAAACGAAACTTGGCATAATTTTTCGTCCTTCTCTACATTGCCACTACCGATGCTAACACACTTCTCCATTCGCATTATGCAGCTGTGAGGATCTCATCTGTAGAAATCATTAGATTGCGTCCGGATCCCAGATGAAAGCACACGCCCGCGGCTATGAAATCCTTCGTCATTCCGCTTACTCTTCCGAACATAAAGTCTTTTTTGAAGGAGAAGCACTTTTCGGATGATGATGAACTTATTTCCGAGGCAAAGTCTTTGCTTAGTAGTACGCAACCTACCGAATTCTAAAGACTGCATAATGTGATGGGAGAATGGGTCAGGGGAAATCTTTAATGAACGCCACTCTGTGTGCGTGTGTATATATATATATA
>NC_068989.1:74435684-74440098 GCF_001194135.2 Octopus bimaculoides | reverse complement strand
AAAGAAGAAGACGAAGATGATGATGAAGAGGCAGACGACAGTGGCGATGATGATGATGATGATGATGATGATGATTATGATGATGATGATGATGATGACGGTCGTCGTCATCATCATGATTCTGTTGTTGATGATGGCGTCAGTGGTGGTGATGGTAATACAAGTGATGCCTCTGCTGCTGCTGTTGCTAATGATGATGATGCATGGCGACAACTAAAAGAGGGCGCAATATTCTTTGCTTGTACTCTTCAGGTAAAGACAATCATTTGATGATGAAATTACTTTTGAGACGGATCTTTGATGTTACGTAAATTTAGCCGTCCCTACCAGTTGTTATTGAAAGATTCCAATAAATCGAAGTAACAAAAATGCGTTTCATCTATATTAGCTAAACACCATCATCGACTTCGTCATCGTGATCAGCACCTCCTCATCATCAAAATTATTATCATCGTCTTCCTCATCGTCATCGTCATCATCATCAGCATCATGGAAATAATTATAATAATAATCCTTTCTACTATAGGCACAGGGCCTGAAATTTGGGGGAAGGGGATAGTCAATTACATCGACCACAGTGTTTCACTGGTACTTAATCTATCGACCGCGAAAGGATAAAAGGCAAAGTCGACCTCGAAGGAATTTGAACTCAAAGCGTAGCGACGGGCGAAATACCGCTAAGCATTTCCTCCAGCGTGCTAACTATTCTGCCAGCTCGTCGCCTTCATAATAACAATAATAATAATAATAGTAATAATAATAATAATAATAATAATAATAATAATAATAATAATAATAATAATAATAATAATGATGATAATAAAAAACACTTACAAAACACTTTCAATACAGTAAACATAAGAGCACCACAGCAAACCACAGCACATACCCAAGGCGCACAGAGCTGCGCTCGGTAGTGAAGTGAAAGCACGTTATAAAAATAAAACTACTGAACAATAATAATAATAATAATAATAATAATAATAATAATAATAATATAATAATAATAATATCACATTGATAAAAGCACTGACTCGCCACAGTGTAGGATGTGCTCTGAGAAGGGAGAAAGTATAAGCTATATTGTTAGTGAGTGCCGTAAGATTGCATGGCTGACCTCACACTTTATGGTACAGATGAAGCCCAAGTCAGTTTCCTCGTTGATACAGTGCATACTTTCAGTGCTGATATCAGAATGGAGTTCGAACTGAGAAAGCGTGGTGTGTTAGTCTTGAAGAGAGGCAAAATCAAATGTATGGACGGGCTAACGATACTGTCGGGGGAGGTTATGAAGCTGATAGAAGAGACGGGCTATAAGTATTTGGGGATTTTGGAAATGGATAAATTGATGGAGAAAGAAATGACAGAAAAATTTAAGGTGAAGTACTTGCACAGACTGAGACTGATCCTTAAGTCGAAATTAAATGGACGGAATAAGTTTGAAGTTTTCAATACCTGGGCGGTTTCTCTCCTTAGATATGGAGCAGGGTAATTGCATGGACAGTAGACGAACTAAACGGCTCAGTGAGAAGAAGGAAGTTGCTAACTACATTTGGGACACTCCACCTAAAACGTGACACAGACAGACTGTATGTACCAACAAAAATGGGGGGATAGGACTTATTGGATGCGAACACAGCATTAGAGCATTAGAAAACAACATAGCATGGTATGTAAAAAATATCACAGAACCGCTATTATTGGAAGTAAGAAGGTCAGCCTTGTTTAGGATGAAAGATTGCAAAGATAAAGCACTGTGCAAGCAATTGAAAATGAATGAAATCGAAAATAGATGGGTAAAGAAAAGAATGCATGGACAATTTCATAGGGATGTCGAAGATAAGACAGAAAAAAAGATGGCTGTGGATGACTGAAAGTGATTTAAAACGGGGGCTCTAATCTGTGCTGCCCAAAAGCAAGCACTAAGAACGAACTACATAAAATACAGAATAGACAACACATTAGAAAGTGATAAGTGCAGAATCTGTGGTCAAAACGGTGAAACCGTATGGCATATTACCAGCCAATGTACGCCACTAGCACAGAAGGAATATAAGAGAAGGCACGACAATATAGTAAGGATTGTCATTTGGACGCTTTGCAACAATATTGTCTTGACACAGAAAAAAATGGTACGACCACAAACCCGAAGACTTCATCGAAAATAGAAATACAAAGATCCTATGGGATTTTCTGATTCAATGCGACCATGAGATAGAAAATAGGAAGCCAGACATAGTCTTAATTGAGAAAGAAAGTAAACTATGCTGGATCATTGATATAGCATGCCCAGCTGACAACAAGGCATGCGATAAGGAAGAATGAAAAGTTGATAGGTATGACAGATTAGCTTGGGAGATAAAGCTGTTGTGGTCAATGAAAAAAGGTGGTAGTGATACCAATAATTGTCGGAGCCCTGGGAACAGTGAGTAACAATCTCGAGAAGTACATGCAACAAATAGGGGCTGCAATAAGGGTGGAGCACTGCTTGGAACTGCTCAAATACTCCGGAAGTTGCTGGAAAAATAAGATGTGTTACCTTAGTTCACTGGTAATGAACAGCTAACGATTCTGCTTGCTCGAAGGGTGGGTGGGACAGTATAGAGATGTAGTTCTCCTGATACAGGATGACTTCTACGGATAATCGAGGATCCCTACTGTCCAAGACCTCCCTGAACTCCAAGGGTGAGTGCCCTCTCCAATTTCCTTTCTCCGACAAACAGGTCTACACTTAGAGAGGTACCATCCACTCTCGTCATTTTCGCAACTTTCACCCAATAATGTTAAACATATTAATAAAAAGGATATAAATAATCGTCGTCGTTGCCATTCTTATCGCTGCCACATCATGATCCCGATCATCATGATCCCGATCATCACCACCTGCAACAGCAGCAGCTTAGCAGTAATAGCAGTAACAGTAGTTGAGCAGCAAAATAGCAGAGCAGCAGCTCAGCAGTAGTACCATGTCCATAGTTACACTCATCGTCTTTACCGTTGTCGTCACTTTCATGTAACTCATATTGGCCACCGCTTGCATATCGCCGTCAAAATCACAGCACACCTACGAAGAAGACACGCACACAAGTTTAAATAAATGAAAATCGTATCTTAAATACCTTTTACCAAAGACAAGTTGTTCAGGCCCAGAATGCTTTCATCATAGATGTTTTTGATCGCAGGTGACACCAGTTTAAAAACCAACACCGACAAAGCTTCAGCTACACATGCATTGATTTAAATAAAATGAAATGAAAATGATACGTGTTCCAGTTGCTGTTCAACAAATATGAGTTCTTATTTATTGAATCTTACCGTGTCTGATTATTCAGTTAACATCACTTCATCCTCGGGCAGAATCTGATGTGACAATGATATAACATGTCGCTCTGGGAAACATGGAAACACATAATAGTTTTGTACTTGTAGGCTCCACGATCTTGAAGTTTATCGACTCATCCATTTTCTTTTTATCTTTGTCTTATATATTGCATTTTTGTTTTATTTTGAAAGCCAGACGTTAATTTAATTCTGGATGTTATACATAATGAACAGTAATAATTTTTTTTTATTGATTCCAAATGAAAAACGTGATTACAGGAAAGAAATGTAAGATATAAAAATAAAATAAGAAGTCATACAATTAATGAGATGTTTATGGTTAAATGAACTGGCTAGAAAATTAGTTGCAAAATTAAAAGTACAAAATGAGTAAAACAAAATAGAAAAAAACTAAGCATATAGAGACAAAAATGAAGCATACAGAACATCTTTTTGTTTCGTTAACTTCAGGCTTCTTCATCGAAAATATCCGCGATGTTTGATGTTGTAGTTGATGTTCCTGCCTTCCAGTCACCAGGTTAATGCCGATATGGTTGTTGCATTTCTCGTCTCGGGGTGTCTAAAGGGAGAAAGATAGGTGTTGTATATAGATTTAGTTTTTTTCTTAAACAGACCCTATATAAAATTTGGTCTCTCTGTAGCCCGTGCCTCGGTTTGCCAATAGCTGTGTTTCATAAAAAAATCCCAGACAATATGCCCAATGCTTTCTCTAAAGGACATCTAGATTTATTAAAGCATGTGAATCGAGGATTTATTAAAGCATGTGAATCGAGGATCGATCCGAACAAACGGGTGCTTACGAATATAAATTTTTACATTAGGGTGACATGAATATGTTTGTGTGATTATTAGACATTTAACTATACTTGTGGTTGCTGGGGAACTGAATATCTAATAAGAGTCATACAATATTTCGAGATCTTCTCTTGTGACTAGATGGTTGAGGAGGTGGAGGGTTATAGAAGATTTTACCAGAGTGTGTTTGTGAGTGTGTATGTTTATATGTAAGTATGTGTGCATATATATTGTGTATGTGCACATATCTATCTATATAATATTATATATATATATA
>NC_068989.1:74432012-74434831 GCF_001194135.2 Octopus bimaculoides | reverse complement strand
TATATATATATATATATATACATATGTATATATACATATATATATATACACACACACACACACACACACATATATATATATATATATATATACATATACACACACACACACATAGATATATATCCATCCATCCATCCATCCATCTCTCTCTCTATCACTATCTATCTATCTATCTATCTATCTATCTATCTATCTATCTATCTATCTACATATCTGGTTCTCCCACCCTATCACTTCTTTCCCTCTGCAGCCGCACGCACAACAGAAGCGCACAAACACATATATGGCAGCAGTATCTACATTTGTCTGCACTCTGTCAATCAATTATCTCATCGGCTATTCAGTTTGTGTCGGTGTGTCTGAGTGTGTGTTTTGGAAAGTAAGAATAAATGAGTGTGTGTTTGTGTGTATGAGCTTGTATTTAAGCGAGTGTTTGTACGTAATATGTGTACTTGTTTGTTTGTGTGTGTGGCTGCTTCTGTCTTTGTGTGTGTGTTTTGGAAAGTAAGAATAAATGAGAAATGAAAGATAATGAATATCATTTATTCAGTGGAAAATATTTTCTCATCTAAAGACATGATTGACGTAAATCTCGGAATGTATCTGAATGGTAAGCACAAAACAAGAACGAACACAGCAAGAACATGACCATCGTCATATCAAAAATGGTGACGATAATGATGATGATGATGTTGATGATTATGATGATTACGACAATGTTGATGATGGTGATGATGATGGTGATGGCCATTGTTTTTCTCGTCATCATTTTCTTCCTCTTCGTGCTAATCATCATGCTCATCATCCTCCACTTCCTCATCATCATCATTATCATGAAGTTGGTTATGGCAGTTGAGGTCGCCATCATTTTCGTCATCATCCTTGCTGTCGTCACCGTCAGCTTTCTCCTTTGCTTCCTTCTCTCCTGATCCACCATCCATCTCATCATCATCATCATCATCATCATCATCTTCATCATCATCATCATCAACTTCATCTTCTTCATCATCAACTTCATCATCATCATCATCATCATCATCATCATCATCATCATCATCATCGTCATCATCATCGTCATCATCATCATCATCATCATCATCGTCATCATTCTCATCATCATCGAAACCAATGAGCGCTTTGGTAAGCCATTGAAAACGAAAACACCGTGACACTTATGGACCAATAAAATAAAGTATATGAAAAACAAGAATAGAATTTCACTATCTTTTGAAATATAGACATCGATGATGTCAAGAAAAGTAATAATCCTCAAAAATTGATGGCCTTGTGCCTAATTGAAAAACAATTAATTTTATGATATTTATCAATTATGTGAAGTCAGATGCAGCATGTACGTAGTTACTCGACCTTACATATAGCAATAGAAATTCCCTCAAATTATACTCTAATCTAGGTATAGTGTTAGTTAAGCACATCATATAATTTAAACATTAAAAAAACTTCCAACTTGTACATTTTCATATCTGTGAAGCCTAAAAACACGCTTCAAGACATTGTAAATACTTTTCAAAGACTATATTATATAGATTAATTCATAATAACTCATCTCTCTTCGATACGTAAAATTTTAACCCCTTTTGCCTTCTATGACATAGGGGTCCTAAACAGAAACGACAGTAAAAATTGGAAAAAAATAGAAGTTTCATTATTTTCTAAAATTCTTTACAGATCGTACTGTCATCTCAAAATACATTGAAGAGTGTGTGGAATATCCTTTGTGATTTTCTTAGTAACCAAATTGGTTTGCAATATATATATGAAACTTTAAACCACTAAATATTAAAAACTATATTTGACAACATTTTTTGCCCACGAGAACACACACACACACACACACACACACACACACATATGCGTGTATATATATATATATATATATATATATATATATATATATATATATATATATATATATATATATATATATATATATATGTACGTGTGTGTATATACGTGTAGTGCATCGATGTATACATATATACATTCATAAATATATATTTACCTATATATTATATGTCAGAGTACGTGTGTTTATATACAAAAATAAGCTGCCTTTGCAAATAGGAACAGTAGAGAACAAATGCAAAAATGCTGAAAAATCCAGGAGTTATTACCAGAAGCAGATGCTAGAAAAACCTGAAGAGAAAAGTCAAAACAGTTGTCAAAATCGATAAAAAAAAAGTAAAAACAATGACTTACAAGACAAAACAGAACTATCAGAAGCTCACGTCGATAATAACAATAACGAACATCTTTCAAATTAGTGCCGGAAATAGAGGAAATGTTCTCTGAATCCGGAAGTAGTCACCTGATGTCCTTATTCCTCGCATATATGTTTCCTTTTGGGAAGTGCATTGAGATTAAGAATGTTACTGCATTTGTTCGGCCTAGCCATTCAGTAGTTGATCTATAGATCATTCTGCCTTAGAAACATATTTAGAAGTAGGTCTCGTGTGAGTGTACAAATCGTATTATATCGGTGTACTAAGTGCAACAGAAATGTCTGACATACAACTTTTCAGAATTTCAATAAATTTAACAGAGCTTGTTTTAACATTTCAAATAAAATCTCTTGTAGTAATACGTATGCATTCTTCTAAGATTGTATAAACGGAAAGAAAATACATCTCGTCGCTTCCGCTTCGAAGGCGTATTTCCAATATCTATTTTCACACAACCAGAGCTAACCCTTGTCGTAAAACACACACATACACATAAAAACACACACACACACACACACACAGACACATATATGTATGTATATATTTATACATATATTCATATTCTTTGATTCTTTT
>NC_068989.1:74429854-74430675 GCF_001194135.2 Octopus bimaculoides | reverse complement strand
TATATATACGACGTGCGATGGTAAATTATACTTTTTAATTTCGCGAATGCGCATCGTTTGTTTTCTATTTCGTCGACTATGCGGTATAGTAGAGTTAGCTGTGCATCGTCTATGAGAAAACCAGCACCATGACGCAATACATTCCTCCAGAAATTTGGAAACGTTATGCTATACTGCCTCGCATTCGCGCCGGAAGTTACAATACGAAGCGCCAGAAGCTCCATTATGAACATATACCAGTAAGAACATGTACCGAGAGTGATGTGATAAGAATCAAACATCCAGTCAACATCATGGTGTTTGGAGTGATCACTAATGATGGCAACGTTATGCCACCATTCATCTTGTCACACAGCCTCAAACTCATCACGGAGGCATACATCAAGTGCCAGGAGGCGTTAGCGCTGCCCTGATTCAATAGGGTGACTGTTGGAAAAATCTATGTTTGGAAACAAGACTCTGCTCCCATGCCTCACAAACAGGAGTATTTAGTCATGGCTGTCAGAAAATTTCTGCGACCATATCACCCCTAAGACCGGCCACTTAACTTCCCAGACTGCAACTCCCGTGATTGTTATGTGTGGGGCGCAGATGAGCAAGAGACCAAGAAAACTTCTTGTAACACCAAAGATGAACTGAAGACAAGGATTATAGCAGCATTCACCAACTTAAACAAGGAGACTGTTTAAAAGAGTTGCAGGAGATTCCGAAGTCGTCTGGAGGCCGTGCTTGAAGCCAATGGTGATTTTATTAAATAAATTTCCTCTTTAGTATTTAAAAATATTTTTTATATAATTTTGGTATATATATATATATATATA
>NC_068989.1:74428150-74429031 GCF_001194135.2 Octopus bimaculoides | reverse complement strand
ATATATATATATATATATATATATATATTTATACACACACACACACACACACACACACACACACACACATATTACTGATATCGCATATGACACTGAAATACATTATCTATAACAATAAATATAAAATGGCATCGGAAGAATGATAATGCAATGCAAAATTGAAAAAAAAAACGTGCTAGCGACTAGCGACGACAAATGTGTAAATGTCAAAACACGTCTCTGTTGGAGACTAACTTATGAAAAAGTTCAACAGCGGTAAAATATCGTTGAAGCCAGTGCTTGATTGTTACAGAGCAGCGGAGATGTGTTAGTGACCAGGTCATCGAAGTACGATGAGAATTTTGACACCTCATTAAATGAATGAAAGATAAATATAGTGCTTTTTACGTTCATAAATTACTCCTTCGTGATGCAATTGCGGCTGCGCGAATTGGAGGACGTATTTGACTCAAACATTTGGAGTATGTACAAAAACAAAATTAAAAATCAAAATGTGAAATAAACAATGATTTAGAAAGCCACATACATCTCTTTGGAGAAATATTAAACATATTTTAAAGCAGACTTTAATTTCTTTTTTTTTAATTAAGAGAAATAATAATCGACATTTTGAGCAAACGTACGCAATTGAATACATCTAGGCTTAAGACAGTTACAAGTATTTATACTAATTCTGTTTGTCACACGAAAAATCGGATTATTAAATGTTTTAAGGTAAACTTTTAATATTTGATTTCATTTATATTTAATATCTCACCAACTGCATTGCTGCGGCTTTCTACAGTCGCTTTGTTTGAACATATTTTCTCATACATGTGCGTGTGTATGAATATTTGAATGATGTGCATATATATATATATATATATATATATATATATATA
>NC_068989.1:74419806-74424806 GCF_001194135.2 Octopus bimaculoides | reverse complement strand
CTCCATTGTAAGTAGTTGTCATTTTTCTGCACCGACCCTCAGTACATCGTAAGCTATACACTATATTCGTAACCTTACATGGATCAGGGATTTTATAGAGGCACCAAGCCTTTCTATTACTGGTACTGCATGTTTACGACAATGAGGGTTCCAAGTGATCCGCTCAAAAGAACCGCCTGCTCGTGAATTTACGTGCAATTGGCTGAGCAATCCACAGACATGTGTATGCTTAATGTAGTTCTCAGGGAGTTTCGATGTGACACAGAGTGTCGCAAGGCTGGTCCTTTGAAATACAAGTACTGCTCATTTTTGCCTACTATATATATGTATATATGTATGTATGTATATGTGTGTGCGTGTTTGTGTGTGTGAGAGTCTGTGTGTGTAAGTAGGTACATATTTATCGATCAATGAATTTCTCTCCATCTCACTCTCTTTTTCTCTCTCTCTCTATGTTTGTGTGCATGCGTGTATGCGAGAGTGTGTATGTGCGTGTGTGCGCGTGTACAACTTAGTTAAAGATAAACAGAAGACTTTTGAAGCACAATAAGTTCTTGAACAACTTAGAATTATTTGATAAAATTAAAGAACAGAACTGTAGTGATTCAAGTGATAGTGAGAGAGTAGTTGCGAGAAAATTACTGAATGATGCTGAGACCACGCTGCAAGTGATATGTAGATTGCTAGATATAAAAAAAATACCCACTGAGAGACACATTAATTGTAAATTACGAATAGCAATTCTAATATAGTTTTTCGTGTCTAGCGTATAATAAATTGTGATGTATTGTCCAACATATTAATATTTACGGATGTCCTATAGTGATGAATTAGTTTTAGCAGACAAGATTCCCATAACTGCTGTTAAATACTCAAAGCATTTCTTTCTCTTCGACAGTATCTTTGGTAGCATAACTATGTATGTACATGTGTGTGTGTGTGGCGGGGGAGTTCCTGTACACACACACACACACACACACACACACACACACACACACACACACACACACACACACACACACACACACACACACAGACACACACACACACACACACTCACACACACACACACACGCACACACACACACGCACACACACACACACACACATACACACACACACACACATATATGTATTTCCATAAGAGTTAGAGGTTGGGAAGCCAACCAACTAAGCGATAGTACCTATCGAATATACTGCTGGTAGTGTGCCCAATTATTAATACCCAAGTGTTGGTTATTGCGTGGCAATTTCACAATCCAGTTTATGTATCGGCTCTCCTAACCATTTAGACCCTCTGATGAAGCCTAGAGGCACACTCAACATCCAAAATCTGTCTACCCATCCCTACAGAACACTGAAGAGATGGGGCTAGCATGGAGGATATCGTGGCCTCTTGGCAGAAACGGCCGTAAGGAACTGATCTTTAATTTTTTACTCTTTTATGTATTACTCGTATATATTTGTGTACCACAAAGTATTTGAATGTGTATGCATTCTTATAACACTCCCTCTTGTTTTGGAATAATTAGACATAATAGAATGTTTACCAGCTGATGTATGTCATTTTTGTATCCCCTCCATTTTTTCCCCTTGTGCATGTCGTGACTTTGTACATGTGTTTAACCCTGACGAGGGGGTCATCACCAGTTTACACTCTATTGTGTTTTGAAATACAGTGGTGTACCTCCGAAATGGCTATAGGTATTGTATGTAATTCGTGAAATTGTTTTTATTGATGGATACCTGCGGTGTGCTGTAATTGTTTTTGACTCATGTGCGGTGAACCTTTTTGGGCATGGTGAGCGGAATTGAACTTTTGCCTGTTGATACCTGCTGGGTGCCTGTTGTTCGGTCTTGTGTGTGCTGGATTGGTGCGAACTTGCCTTTTGGTGTCTACTGGTTTTGAGGTGTGAAATGTGCCCGAGGGAGTTGAAGAACTTTGAACTTTAATTCTAAGTGGTGTTAGATCACTTCTGTCCTTGTTTTTTCAACCGATAGACTACTTTATGGTACCTCATTTCTTCATTTCATTTTATTTTACTATATCGACTTATATTATATTATATTATTATATTATATATTTGAAATTTTTACTTCTTCCGTATTAATTTTTATTCGTATTATATTTAAATTTTTGAACATCTATGAAATGATATTCACGTGTATTGCTTTATACCTATAACTCAATTTTTTTCAGTTCCATGTTATCGGTTGAAACACTATATTCGTGTATAAAAATTTTATACAATATGCTATATTTTTTTTTATTTATTATTTCTTCTTGCGTTATTTTTCTTGTGTTATTTCTTATTATTCCTTATGTTTGACGGATTATGTTGTATTTCTTATATATGTTCATTGAGGGGGTGTGATATGTTGAGTCGTTAACCCAATCTTTTTATTCTTTAACTAATATTTTACTCCTGTCTCAGTTATTCTGAGCACTACTCCTTGCAGCCCTGTATAAAATCTATTGGTTTCCTAATAAGAAACCATTAATAGTATATATATAAAAGGTTTAGATTCAAAATTGAGAGTGGTACTTATGTTTAGGCACCAGAATATAGTATGGTATTATCCAAAGATTGATTTTTATGTATTCTTCTTCCCACTTAGATTTTCAATGTTGCCACAATAGTAATATGTCCATTCTGCTGTAATTTTCTATATTCTTGTGCAGCTGAGGATTGCTCTACATTTTGCATTTTATGTAATGCTCGCATTACTTAAATAAATGGAGTAGCATGAAACGTGCGTACTGCAATAAACTTTAAAATCCGTGTTGCTTTTTTGGATTTATATATATATATATATATATATATACGTATATGTATAAACATATATACATATATACATACACACACACACACACACATATATGTATTACTTGTTATCATTTCTGTAGCTTCTGATACTTTCTTACGCATTGTGATTGCTAGCCCAATACCCAACCCATCACCTTTTTCATCGGGCTTGGGACCAGCATAGGCTAACAAAAAACCAATAAGAGAAACTATTAAACCAAGGGGAGTGTGTCACTAAAAACTGAGCTCAATTATCAGAACCAATTTGCAATGGGTTCCACAAGGTATATATATATACATATATTGTGCGAAACAAAGTTTATTTGAACGAGATACCGCTTGAACATCACCTGAGGGATACAATTCAACCAGTTGTACACCATCCAACCCGATCCATGCTATATGAGGTGGGACGAAACGATTGTAGTGATCAATAAAGAATCTCGTATATTCCATCTTCTGTCTGTCGCATTAAATTATATATATATATATACATATACATACACACAAACACACATATATATATACATATTATAAACATATATATACATATATATATATGTATATATATACATATATTTATATACTGGGAGGGAGAGAAATCAGAGAGAGAGAGAGAGAGAGAGAGAGAGAGAGAGTGTGAGAGAGAGAGAGAGAGAGAGAGAGATGGAGTGCGTGAAAAGTCACGAAGTTTAAAAGTGCAATTGTTGCTACAGCAGAAGCTATTACATTATGTGCACACCTTTCAATATGAAGTCAGACTTCATGACTTTTCGCCCATCCTGAGCGTGTGTGTGAGGGAAGGTATCTGTATGAGAGAGAGAGAGAGAGAGAGAGAGAGAGAGAGACGCAGAGAACAGTGTGTGTGTGTGTGTATGTGCATGAACTGAGTGAGAGACGGGGGGAATATACAAAAGAAATGGAGGAAGTGAAAGAAGGAGAGGAAAAATATGTAGATAAAGTATGAGAATGATGAAGACAAGTATAGGCTGAAGGCACTGCAAAAGGAGAATGAAAAAACGTAATATAGTTTGCAAGGTAAATACTAAAATGAATGTTGTGTATATGTGTGTGAGTGAGAGAAAGAGGAAAAGAAGGTAGTGAGAGGAAAGCGATAGTGAAAAAGAGAGGGGAAAGAACTGGAGAGAGATTAAAAATGACAACTGGGATAATTCAGATTCTGACAAAGTCCACAATTTTAGAGGAAACATCATTGTCGATTACATCGCACGTAGTATTTCACCGTGGAGGCGCAATGGCCCAGTGGTTAGAGCAGCGGACACGCGGTCATAGGATCGAGGTTTCGATTTCCAGCCCGGGCGTTGTGAGTGTTTATTGAGAGAAAACACCTAAAAAAACTCCACGAGGCTCCGGCAGGGGATGGTGGCGAACCCTGCTGTACTCTTCCACCACAACTTTCTCTCACTCCTTCTTCCTGTTTCTGTTGTGCCTGTAATTCAATGGGGTCATCCTTGTCACACTGTGTCACGCTGAATATCCCCGAGAACTACGTTAAGGGTACACGTGTCTGTGGAGTGCTCAGCCACTTGCACGTTAATTTCACGAGCAGGCTGTTCCGTTGATCGGATCAACTGGAACCCTCGACGTCGTAAGCGACAGAGTGCCAACAACAACAGTATTTCACTAGTACATTATTTTAACGTCCCTGAAAAAACGAAAGGCAAAGTTGGCACTGATGGGATTCGAGCGCAGAATATAAAACGCCAGAAGATATACCACCAAGCGTTTTGTCGGATAGCCGCTTTCAGGAAGGGAAATGGTGCAAATGAAAAATGGTGGATATAAAAGATTGTGATGCGCTAAAAAATAATACTGTAGCTGAGTCATATAAGTTATATGGAGAGAGAGACAGAAAGAGAGAGAGAGAGAGAGAGAGAGAGCAAAGTAAATACGGAGAGAGAGGAAGATGGAGAGAGAGAGAGAGAGCGATAGAGAGTGGGGAGAGAGTATGGAAAAAGAAAAAGACTGAATGTATGTATAACACGTACAAAAATATCCGCAGCATGGCTACCGCACAGTGGCTGGATTTTCACTAGCACCTACACTCATACGTACACACGTACACACATATACATAGATTGTGTTTTCTGTGTGTGTGTGTGTGTGTGTGTGTGTGTGTGTGTGTGTGTGTGCATGTTTGCACGACTGTATGTATATATATATATATATATA
>NC_068989.1:74417913-74418692 GCF_001194135.2 Octopus bimaculoides | reverse complement strand
CCCCCACACACATACACATATATATATATTCATACATACACACACACAAACACACACACACACACATATATATATATATATATGATACCTAAATCTACTTTAATAATAGAGCGATGCCCCCAAACAGAAATAGTTATAAGGGCATACACACACATACAGGCACATATACACACAAGCACACATACGCATACACACATGCATACATATACACGCAGGTACTCATATATAATTAGACACAATGAAAGAGTGAGAGAGGAAAATGTGAGCAAACTACTGAGATAGATGTTGATAGTGAGCGAATGTATTGTGCAGGACAAAATAGATACATGAAAGCGAGGAGGAAAAGAACAGAGAACCAGAGACATGATTCTCTACCTCATTGTTCAGTGCAGGCCCCCAACCACATTATTATTATATTGTTATTTATGTTATTATTATCATTATTATTATTATCATTAATTTTCTTTTTTTGTTAGAGAGTAGCTGACGTCACGGGATATGTTGATTGACGTCAGTAGTCCCAAAATAGGTAACAAGAGTGAAAATAACGAGGAAGATGCTGGGATAGTTACCAGAGTCGTCATGCAGACAGCTCAGACGTAACTAGCCAAAACAAACCAAACAGCAAACAAGAAAAAGAGGAAAAACAAAACAAAAACACACCGAATATAAATATAAATAAATAAATATATATATATGTATGTATGTATATATTATTCACAACTACATACACTCACACGCACTCAACGACATATATATATATATATATATATATATAT
>NC_068989.1:74414709-74417903 GCF_001194135.2 Octopus bimaculoides | reverse complement strand
ATATATATATATATATATATATATATATATATATATATATATATATATACACACACACATATATACATACACAGGCACGCAGACACACACACAAGCACACACATACACATAACTATATATATATATGAAATTACTCGATTAGTTTGGCCCATCTTGGCTGTCAATATTCATTCTTGAACTTCAACAAGTCTGCCACATTGACTTATAATAATTTATTGATATTTACATTCGGCAGGGTCTTTATGCTATTTTCTATACAGCGCGTGTCTCGTCTTTGTATTATTTTCATGTATTCTTTCTTCATCCTTCATGTCCCCTTATCTTTCTTCATTATTTTCACTGCACTATGTATACTCATTCTTCAATATTAAATTTATGGCTATCGCATGTGTATCTCTCAGCTGACGCCTGATGCCACTCTGACTGGCTTAAATTGTATTCAATGATATTTTCTCACTGCTGCTTTTCTTCGAGTATTCATTCATTAATATGAACGCATAAAAGCTGTTATTTCAAAATATACACGTGTATACATATGTGTACGACCGTCTCGTTGTGTGCGTATGTATGTGTGTGTGTCTGTGTGTGTGTGTGAATAATTACATACACACATACACACAAATATATACATGTATAATGTATATATATATATATATATATATATATATATATGTATGTATGTATATATGCACATATATATATCTAAGTATGTGTAGACTTGTGTACGCATGCATATATATATGTATATACATAGACACATATATATGTACCTCTCTCTCTCTCCCTCTATGTCTGTATGGTGGTTGTCTACTCCTTATGCAGAGTTTGCCCACCTGTTGTACCTAACCAGACAATGTATTGAAAAGACACCCACATAGTTTACATATCCGATTTGGACCACCAAGAACTGCAGCTAAGTTCTGATCTTTGTGGATCTTAAAATTTCTTTTGAGGTCTCCGTTAGATTTGCAGACCTTATGGCAAACATTGCATTGAAAGGTGTGCAAAGATATACAGACAGAATACTTAGTGAAGGTTCGTTTTTCATAGGTCTGTACACCTCGACAGCAACATTCTTCTTTAAATCTCTCTTGAATCTTGTATGCGTTATCCTGGCCTCTTCAAACGCTTTCACTCCACTCCACACTTTTGGTCGCCATTCATCAAGAGTTTCTAGGTCCTCTGGATCCATTTTAAGTGACTTCATTGTTGTCCCTATGCCATCCTTAGACCTTTTTTAGGTTTAAACCGATTGAGTTTCTCATCTGCAAGCTCGCCACAAAAGAGCTGTTCGGGTGTGCGTTCATCCGTCATTCGAACAATATGGCGAGGTCAATTTCATTGCCTAAATTGAAGTGATGCCTGCAGGCACAAGGACATCTGTGTTTGGAGTAAAAAAACTCTACTTAACGTTTAAAATGTGATGAAAGCATTTTTGGTGGTATTGTTCTAACAATATGAAATGTCTTTTATAACACGTCCATGTTTCAGAAGAATACAACATGGATGGTAAGACAAACAATTCGTAAAGTGCCAATTTTATTTTGCTATTTATATATGTCGTTGGCGCCAAACGCGTGACTCCAGACCACCAAATGCTTGTGCTGCCCTTTGAATGCGCAGATGTATTTCTGTGTCCAGATTTCCATCATTTTGTACAGAGCTTCCAACGTAGATGAAAGAATCAACAACCTCAAGTCACTTACCCTGAACAAAAATTTTAAGAGGGTTGCAAACAGCAAGACATGCAGGCTGATACATTACCTATCTTTTTTTGGGAGTTGATGGTCAAGCCCAAACCATCACAATCTGAGTAAAATGCAAATACAAGATACTGCTAGCCTGTTTCAGTATGACTGACTAGATCGCAATCATCAGCGTATAAGAGTTCCCTAATGAGTGAAGTAAAAACTTTTGTTTTGAATTTCAGTTTGGTCAGACTAAAAACATTTCCTGTTGGTTGATATTTTATGTAAATACCCTCCTCGGAGTTTTGAAAAGCGTGTGACAGCGCAAGAGCAAAGTATATTGCAAAGAAAGTGGGTGCATCAAGGTCTTCTTGCTTTACTCCATTTTCCACGGCAAAAGATTCAGAGAGCCTACCACCAAAATTAACTCTAGCTTTCATATTTTGATGCAAAGCCCTGATAATGTTTACAAATTGTTCTGGACAACCTATTTTCCTTAGAATTGGCCACAGCATTTCGATTAACAGTATCGAATGTTTTGGACAAATCAACAAAGCAATGGTATAAGGCAAGGCAAGTTTGTGTTCAATGCACTTTTCCTGAAATTATCTGATAGTAAAGATACAATCAACTGTGCCCTTGGAAGAGCGAAAATGACATTGAGACTCAGACATCATATTTGGAACTAGGAAGAGATTTAAACGTCCTAACATAATGCGGGCAAGTATCTTTCCAACTAAAGACAAAAGCGAAATTCCACGAAAACTACCATACAGATCCTTTGGCCCCCATTTATAGAAATAGACTAAAATGGCATCATCCAGTCTTAAAGCACTTTCTCAGTTATATATGAGAAAAAGTTGCGTTCTATTTCAACCTTTACTTTGGGGGTGGGCTTCCAAATTTCGATTTCTAATAAAGATTCTTCATATAAAATTGGTAGCTTACTATTGTTAGTATTTTTCGAATATGAAAATGTTACAAGTATAAGGTGTGTTATGATTATTTATAGAACGCGTATCCTTAACAAACAATTAAAGATGGAGAAGAGAAGGTGTTAAAAGTTTTTACAAATTTTAATCCATGCATACGATCGTTTCGAACGGTAATATCAACATGTAAATAATATGGAAAAAAATTAGAAATTAATTATAATCATAATTATAATTAAATTAATTACATACTACTGTTCTCCTCAGTGCGAAAGAAGAATACACCAGAAGAATATTATATTGTTACAAAAGACTAGATGGAGTGAGTGTCACAAAACATATTCAGATATGCATAATATGCTTATGAAAATGAAAGATAAAAACGTGCTAACGTAGTGTTGAGTCTCGCTGTGAATGAACTATAACTGATGCGGCTAACGGTTGTTTGAAAATATAAGTGAAAATGTTTAAGAAACATTCTCTCTTTGTAAAGATAAGTAATTAAGTGATATACATTCCATATAAAGCATTTATCATATGAAATAAAATCTAATGTATATATATATATATATAT
>NC_068989.1:74412866-74413719 GCF_001194135.2 Octopus bimaculoides | reverse complement strand
ATGTATATAACTAAATAAGCGTCCAAATAAGCTATATTTAAGTTTATATATGATTTGACAGTTATGAGTGGGATACAAGGAAAATAATGAAAATATATTATGGTGTATATCAAAAGAAATTGTTTTAAAAAATCCTTGAATAAGAAATATTAATAGTTATTATAATTTTATATGTTACTTGAAATTCAAACGAAAACAATTTAGGGTTGTGAGGGAATAATTATTAAGTTAATTTAATGTGAAAAAAAAAAGATTTATTATTAATTAAAAAGCATTATATTCGCTTGTGTGAAATAAGTCTAAGAGGCAGGTCTAAGAAAAAGAAGAATAGTTGTTAATATTACAGAATCGAGAAAGAAAATACTTGCTGTGGTTAAGATTATTGAAAAAAGCACATACGGTGATAAATGAGTGTTTTTGAGAGGTTGAATAAGGTAACAATGTAGGGGAGATAAGGCTAAGATTTTTCGAAGAATTTCGCGTTTCTATATTTTAGTGCTAACTATGTTAGATATTAAAAAAGTACATATGAATTGAGAATCTAATTATGGATAAAAGAAGTAAAAATCCGTAGTGATATTTTAATAAATAATTTTCTAACTTATATAACGTAGTTTTGAAAGTGAATGTAAGAAAAAAGTATTTTTATTATTATTTAGTGATAGGTATGAAAAAATAAGTATATTAAAGATGCGGGAAGTAGTTCATATATATAAGCCTCCTGTATAAGAGAAGAATATTATTTCAAAATATGTATATATATTTTGTATACTGATGTATTTAAAATGAACAAATCTACGAAATAAGATTAAAATGTATGTGCATAGCTGTATATATATATATATATATATAT
>NC_068989.1:74402182-74409900 GCF_001194135.2 Octopus bimaculoides | reverse complement strand
ATATATATATATATATATATATATATATATATATACATATACATATACATTATATTATATTTTACCTCTTATGATAAATGCTTTATATGGAATGTATATCACTTAATTACATATCTTCATATCTTCATATAGAGAGAACGTATCTTAATCATTTTTCACTCATGTTTTTAACAACCGTCAGCCGCATCAGGTATAGTTCATTCACAGCGAGACTCAACACTACGTAAACATATTTTTACCTTTCATCTTTCATTAGCATATTATGCATATCCAAATATGTTATGTGACACTCACTCCATCTAGTCTTCTGTAACAATATAATATCTTTCTGATGTATTCTTTTTGATGTATTCTTCTTTCGCACTGAGGAGAACAGTAGTATGTAATTAATTTAATTATCATTATAATTAAATTAATTTCTAATTTTTTCCATGTATTTACGTCAAAATTACCGTTCGAAACGATCGTATGCATTGATTAAAATTTTTAAAAACTTTTAACACCTTCTCTTCTCCATCTTTAATTGCTTGTTAAGTTTCTATAGGATACGTGTTCTATTCTCATAACACACCTTATACTTATACTTATGTGTGTGTGTGTGTGTGTGTGTGTGTGTGTGTGTGTGTGTGTGTGTGTTTGTGATAAGTTATAACAGAGTTGCGCTATTTACATTGCCATATATCAACTGTTGATTTCTCTCCGGCATAGCTCAAGCCTTGTTACCCACCACCTTCATTCACATCCTTCAATGGAAATATTGCCGAACCATAATATTCAATTAAATGCTTTATTATTATTCAGTCAAACATAATTTATTAAATCTATCGTTTGGTTGGTTGGTCTCATTCAGCAACACAGCAGTTTATTCAATCATGATTTCTCTAAACAAAAAATTAAAATACTGTCTGTCTTAAAATATTCCACTAAGCAATTCTGAAATCGCTCTCAGTACAAAACTTACCAACCGCTAAATCGTTTGTTCAATCTTGGAATGGTACTGAGCGTAAACTGACGAAAACGATGCCTTGCAGTATATTTGGTTATGTCTTTATGCGCTGTGTGGAACATTCTTCTTTAAATTATATCCTCCAGAAGTTGGAAAAAAAGTTGTGATCGACTATTGAAATAACTATGAATATAACTCCTGCAAATGCCCTGTCTTTCGAAAGATTTTAGCCACCATTATCGTTTACTATCATAAGCTTGTTTCACTTTACTATCATAAGCTTGTTTCACTTTACTATCATAAGCTTGTTTCACTCTAAAAATGTATTTGTTTAATCTTTTATTGTTTTACTTGCTTCAGTCATTGGAGTGTAACCATGTTGAGGCATTGCCTCCTGTGTGTAATTTTAATTTTGTTATTTTATCGGTCTTTTTGCCGAAGTGCTAAGTTATGTGACCTAAACAAAACGTAATAAGATGTAAAGCGGCGGAAGCACAAATATAAAGAGACGCACACATCCATCCATATATATTAGAGTATGTATGTACGTAAATATGTATGTTTATGTTTGTATATATGTATTTATGCATGTATGTATATATATATTTATGTATACATATAAATATACATATATATATAATAAACAATATATATGTTTCCATGTGCTATTGTTAGTTTCATGGAGAACTGTTCCTGCTATTGTAGTTGCCCTAAGTGTGATAAAAAAGGGATGCTATAACTCGCGGAAAAGATCCTTCGGTGAGATTCTGTCACTGAAAGTAGAGTGTTCTGCTTTGGTAATACCGTATCTTCGACCAGCAATGTTTTTGGAGCAGCAGAATTGCCTGAAGCTTGTCAAAGGTTCTGCTGCTACACTCTTATCTGAGCCCTGAGAGCTCTTGAATATCTATTCCTTGCGTAAGTACTGGGCCTCTTTCTCTGCAAAGCTTGCCTCATCGCTTTTTCTTTCGCATTTACGATTATGATCGGTTTATAACTTGGAGACTGTTATTACCATTTTAGTCCTACCTCGCTATCTGCGATTCATTGAGTTCTCAGAACTCATTGTATATCTATACAACCCCTGAAAAATAGCAACTAGTCAAGGATCAATGTTGCTGTCAATATTTTCTAACTTGACCTATGTATTTCGTTATCCAAAATAACACGATCAAAGTGCACCGACTGGTGCGTATTGAATACTAACTATTGAATCATTGGTACAAGAAACGTCTTGCAGACGTAGCGAGACAGATGTGTGTAAGTTGCTTTTCAGTCTTTAATGTAGTCAGGAAGTATGATTGCTTCCGTTGGCACAAACATGTTCTACAATATCCTTTCCTCTGTTAGTTGACCTATGGTTCCATCTTCATGTAATACTAGCAGCATTAAAGAACAAAATGTCAGTTTCAGTAGTAAAATTGTCTGAGTGTTAGTGTGACTATTAATAAATTTGATTTCTGTACAATTAAGTCAATATTTTTTCTTTCATGTGTCTTATGATAATAATATTTTTTTTCATATATTTTTGGACATATCTTTATTCATATATTTTTCATATATATTTGGACTTATTATTTTTCTTATATTTTTCGTCGGGTGAAATCTCTTCTTTCTGGTTTTATCGGGGGGGGGGGGATACATTTTTGTTACTGTTGTATGTATTATTTTTGTATATAATCGAAAGCAAAATAAAGTGATAAGTGCAGACAACACATCAGAAAGTGATAAGTGGACAAAATGATGAAACCGTATGGCATATTACCAACCAATGTACGCCACTAGCCCAGAAAGAATATAAAAAAACATCATGACAATATAGCAAGGCTTGTCCATTGAACACTTTACAACAAGTATGGACTTCACAGAGAAAAAATTGGTACGACCACAAACCGGAAGGCATCATCGAAAATGATAATGCAAAGATTCTGTGGGATTTTATGATTCAGTGCGACGATGAGATACAGAACAGGAAGCCAGACATAGTCTGAATTGAGAAAGAAAACAAAGATCGATTATAGATATAATATGCCCAGCTGACAAGGTATGCGATAAGGAAGTAAGAAAAGTCGATAGATATGACAGGTTAGCTTGGGAGGTAAAGCACTTGTGGTCGATGAAAAAAAGTTGGTAGTGGTACCAATAATTGTCGGAGCCCTGGGAACAGTGAGTAAAAACCTTGAAAAGTTCATGGAACAAATGGTGGATGCAATAAGGGTGGAGCACTTGCAGAAAACAGCACTTTTTAACCGCTCGAATACTCCGGAAGGTGCTCGAAAAATAAGAGGTTTTACCTTAGTTCACTAGTAGTGAACAACTGAGACCTTAATACATCTCCAGCGTTAGAAGCTCTGCAAAGGCAATAATAATAATAATAATAATAATAATAATAATAATAATAATAATAATAATAATAATAATAATAATAATAATAATAATAATAAAATAATAATAATAATAATAATAATAATAATAATAATAATAATAATAATAATAATAATGATAATGATAAATGCAGTGGCTCTCTTGGCTTTTGATCTTAACTGATTGGAAGTGTTATCATGTACATTGTTTTGTCTTGGTATGAAAGATAGGCTACAGCAAATCTTCCGCTCAATTATGCTCTGATGCAGTACCTCATGGCTTTTGAATGTCCTAATGCAGTACCAAGCAGTGGCTCTTATGGCTTTTGATCTGAAATGATTAGAGGTGTTATCATGCGCATTATTTTGTCTTGGTATAAAAGATGGGTTACAGCAAATATTCTGTTCAATACCATAGATTTGCTTGTCAGTTGTTTGACCTTAACCAGTTGAGCATATCCCTTGGTGACTGACAATATGTGCATCTCTGATCATGAGCAGAAGTAGTGGGGGAGCATCATAGCCATATGTTGAGAGGAATCCTTTGGAGTTTGGATAATTCACTTTTAGAAACAAGGGTGTTTTGTTCATCATCCTTAAACAACCCTTATTCAGGGATATTTTGAACAGGATGGGCTACTCGACCTGAAGGAAATTCTAACTGGGCTCCACCTGCAAGATCATGCACTGTTTATCTTCATGTGAAATCATCATATCGCACACACATGGTTGCGGTGCATGTGCCCCACCTGCGAGGTCAAGCGCTGTTAATCTGGATATAAGATCACCATGCCGTGCACATATGGTTGTAATGCATGTGCCTGGTGTATCCTTATCAGACGTGTAGTCATGATGGGTACAATGGGCTTCGTATTTTTGTAACCCAGTGCCACTTTGTTGTCAAACACGGCTCTTTCACACCATAATAATAATAATAATAATAATAATAATAATAATAATAATAATAATAATAATAATAATAATAATAATAATAATAATGATAATAATAATAATGATAATAATAATGATGATGATGATGATGATGATGACGATGACGATAATAATAATAATAATAATAATAATAATAATAATAATAATAATAATAATAATAATAATAATAATGATAATAATAATAATAATAATAATAATAATAATAATAATAATAATAATAATAATAATAATAATAATAATAATAATAACAGGCTTCTGCTAAAAGTGAGAGACTGAAGAGAAAATCCTGTTTAACGCCGCAATATAGAAGAATAGAATATCTGGTGAGAAGATATCATTTGTTCCCATTGGGAAAAGGAAAAAAATGGAAGAATATAAACAACTGTTAAAGTACGTGGTAAAGAAGAAAACTCAATAAAGAATGGGTTCAACATAATTATAGATTCTTACTTTTCTCTTATCAAATTTAACATAAAGATTTATTAATTAAAGCTTCCTTTTTCAACCACGAACATGTGCAACGATTTTCTTTACAAGTATCGTTTAATTTGTTGATTAGCAATGATAAGGTACTTAATTACAAATCTTGTCACTTAATTGATAATTTTCTATTGTATCCTTTTGCACTTATTCTTTATCTGTTTGTCTCTCCGTCTTCGTGAATTATCCCTCTCTCACGAAATCATTACTTTCTTCTTCGCTCTCCTTCCTGTATATCCTTGTATTTCTATTGAATAAAATATATATTATCCTCCCTTCCATTGTCAAAGCCGCCATATTAATTACATTAGATTCTGATTACAGTTTTCTTAGGTGTTGTTTGTCAATGGAAATGATTAAATTTATAAGTAAATTCGCTTTTATTTTTTTTATTATTGCTCTTTTTATTTTTACTAATATTTCCATTCGTCATAGTTTTTCTTCACTTCTTTCGAAGATTTATCAGCTATATTTTAGTCAAACAATTGCTTTCTGTTGGGTTTAGTAACTTTTATCAGAGACATACTTAAACGTTTAGAAACAAACGCAAACCATTATTCCTTCAGTTGTGTCAAATTAGCCGTGTGCCTCCTCGACTTGTGAAACTAAATGCCTGGTGAATGTGTCTCCTCCCCAGACTTATATGTGTATGCTCTACAACCACGATCATGTCTGGAAGTAACATATATAAATATAGATACACAGGCACGCATTCGCCTCGCCAAACATATCATCGATATCATCGTCGTGGTCATTCTCAGTGTCATCATCATCATCATCATCATCATTATTGATTTGACTCAAGTTCGGCCTCATGCCTGGCAGGATTTATGTAAGTAGCGAGTTACTACCTGTAATCTTAGGCATCCACTAGCTTTCAATAATCATTCAACTGCTTAGAACGCTCTTAATATTCTTTCCTGCCGCTAAGAGGCAAACATTCTGTAGAAGCTCTACAAGATATTCTATTTCAAACTTCTTCAATCATTTTGTCTATATCTTTGTTTATTATCAGGCAGAACAGTTAGCACGTCGTCGAAAATGCTTAGCGGCATTTCGTCCGTTCTTACGTTCTGAGTTTAAATTCCGCTCCGCGGAGGTTGTCTTTGCATTTCATCCTTTCGACGTCGATAAATTATATACTAGTGAAACACTGCAGTCGATGTAATCAATTAGTCCCCCCTCCCCACATACTTGTGCCTGTAGTAAAAAGGATTATTATTATTATTAATGTTATTGAGCGGGAGAGCAGTGCATGCCATCAAAGTGACACTGAGGTAAAATACACGAAGCCCAGTATACCCATCATGACCACCTGTCTGATAAGAGTACACCAGGTACATGCACCACAACCATATGTGCACGACATAGTGATCCCATATCACGATAAACAGCGCACGACTTTGCAGGTGGGGCCCAGTTAGAATTTTCTTCAGGTCGAGTAGCCCATCCCGCTCAAAAGGTGCTATTATTATTATTATTATTATTATTATTATTATTATAATTATAATTATTATTATTATTATTATTATCATCACCTCTTTATCACAGGTTTTGTTGAAGCTCGTGGAGTCTTACTTGCGTAGCGAGTTTACTACTTGCTGCCTACGGTATCATGCTATTCGCTTTTCTCAGCTATCTAATACTTTCCTGATAATTCTGACCTTTTTTTGTGATATGGGCAATGGTTTCCTCCCCTTTGTTGCAGATACGGCACAGCGGAAACACTTGCTCATTCCTAAGGTTGACCTTCCATTTCGTGGTCAAAGCTTCGTCTTCCTCTGCCAGTATTGTGCACTCGGTCACTTTTTTTTAATGTTCCCTTATTCATCCAGTAACGTCTGTTGTGGCTACGTGAAATTCATTGTGTAGTCGTTTCTTGTGGTTATTATCATTAATATTATATGTTCGAGTTTTGCTTAGTATTTGTATAAGTTGACTCCAAATCTAACCCAGAGACTTCAAGAGACAAGTTAGAAGTTCAAATGTGAATTATGACGAAGGTGCCATATATTTAGATTTGCACAAAGTATTGTTGTAGAGAATGTTTAAGAAAACATAAGAAAATTATGTTTGTTATTATCATTATTGTTGTTGTTGTTGTTGTTCTTAATATTATAATTAAGGCTCTCATGGCTTCTGATCTTAACTGATTGGAAGTGTTCTCATGCGCATTGTTTTGTCTTGGTATAAAAGATGGGCTACGGCACATGCTCTGCTCAATATCATAGATCCGCTTGTCAGGTGTTTGACCTTAACCAGCGCAGCGTGTCCCTTAGCTGATGATATGTGCATTTCGGATCACAAGCAGAAGTAGTGGTGGAGCATCATAGCCATGTGTTGAGAGGAATTCTTTGGGGTTTGGATAATTCACCTTTGAAAATGTGGGTGTTTCATTCAACATCCTTAAACAACACTTAATCAAGTACCATTTAAGCTAGGTGGGCTACTCGACACGAAACAAATTCTAACTGGGCCCCGCGTACAAGGTCATACACTGTTTATCTTGATATGAGATCACCATGTCGCGCACATATGGTTGTGATGAATGTGCCTAGTGTGTCCTTATCAGACGTGTAGTCATGATATACTGGGCTTCGTATATTTTACCCCAGTGTCACTCTGATAGCATGAACTGCTCTCTCACTCAATAATAATAATAATAATAATAATAATAAAACTAATAATAATAATAATAATAACCAAAAACTGAGCAAATATAAAGATCTTGAAATAGAAATTAGCAAAATGTGGAATCTGAAGACGAAAACAATACCTATTGTCATAGGTGCCCTGGGAATGACAGCGAAACGGGCTGATTACTACCTAGCTCAGATACCAGGAAACCCCAAAATGGCTGAAGTTCAAAAGATAGTGCTCATGGGAACTGCCCATATCCTACGTAAAATACTGTCTATGTGATCTCAAATTTTAAAGCAAACATAATTTTCTTATGGTTTCTTAAATATTCACTAGAA
>NC_068989.1:74398309-74401353 GCF_001194135.2 Octopus bimaculoides | reverse complement strand
ATATCTATACATACATACAAACATGTATGTCTACATGAGTGCTGTCTGCTACTGTGTATATGTACGTGTAATGAGTCTTCTTGTTGACAACCGTTTGGAAGCAATCATTAACAAATGTCAATTTATAATTCATAAGAACTGTCAGAAGTTGCAAAAATGTAGATTTTATAGCATAGCTGATAAAATATATGAAAATTGTAGAAAATAAAGAAAGTCGTGAACATTACTAAAAACTAACGAAATAAGTTTATGGTAACTGACGCACACTTTTGCGAGCTTATATAACACGGCTAGAATTGCAAGTTCCATTGATTATATTTTGGCTCCTGCGTGTCGTTGTTGCCATTCGTATTAGACTAGTAGCAAAAGTGGTGATTATGAGAGACACGTTAATTTTCTCCTGGCTGTATGTATCGGATATTTATTTTAGTGTGGAGTATAAATTTCTGGTCCAATCTCTTTTTTTTTCATTCTTTGTTATTAGTATTTACTACTTGGAAATATCAGCACTTTAAAAACCTTTATAATGCAAATATTAGTAATTGAGCAACGAGAAGTCGAAAATATTGGATCAAATTCAGTTTGCCTAAAACTCGCAAACTTGTAGCTATCTACACTTTGTTGTACAACAGTAGCCCTCCATCATGTTGCTGTGTAGAGAATATTTTTCATGTTAATTATGCAGAAATATTAGAGTGACTCTAATAATTTCTGTGGAGATTCTATGCCTCAAATGCTACATTTCTTCACGAAGGAACAATGTTTCATTTTCACTTATGTTAGTATTTTCAAGAATAACAGTATATAGTATTTTCTTATCAAATGAAATGCCTTCCGAATCAACCAACGCTAAGGTGCATCTTTCCGAATTTTCGCTCTGCAACCTCCGTCTGTAAAATGAAATTGTGGTTTGTTGTACATTTAATGGTAGTTGTTATGAATTTTCAGATTGACCTGGAAAGTCAGAACTAAACCTTAAGGAATCCCCATGGTTTTACATACATACATACATACATACATACATATATACATACATATATATACATACATACATACACACATACATACATACATATATACATACATACATACATGCTTACATAATACATAGTGTACTGTGCATTTGTTGTTAACATCTGCTAAAAGAACTCAATTCAGCTAGCGTGAAATGTCATATGGTTCTGAGTTCAGCCGCAGGGTGTGGCACCTTGGGCGTATGACTTCTACTGTGACCTCGGACTAACCAAAGCGTTGCGAGTCGATTTGCAAGATAGAACCTAAGTGTATGTGTGTGTGTGTGTGTATGTGTGTGTGTGTGTATGTGTGTGTGTGTGTAAATGTGTGTGTGCCATTGTGTTTGTGTTTATCCTCCCACCACCGCCTCGAAACTGTGTTTGTGTGTTTATCTCCCCGTAAACTAGCGACGAAGCAGTTAGCCATCTCATCTCGGGATGTCCTGTTCTGACACCAAACGAATATAAAAATCGCCACGATAGGGTTGGGCAGTATTTACATTGGAAAATATGTAAACACTACAAAATTAACACTCCTGCTTACTGGTATGAACATCATCCTGAGCCAGTCGTTGAAGGTAAAAATTTCGCTATCTTCGGGGATTTTCCAGTCAACACTGACAGAACGATCCAAGTTAATCGACCAGACATAATTATTAAAGACAGGGAAGAAAAGACTTGTACACTAATATACGTAAGTGTTCCCACTAATAAAAATGTCAAGGAATTTGACAAACTAAGTACATATAATGACCTAGGAAATGAAATACAAAAGAAGTGGCGTCTTAAACCGCGAACTGTTCCTGGTATGATAAAAAAAAGGGATGTCAGAAACATCTAAATAAGATCCCAGGAGAACCATGTCTCAGAGAAATCCCAAAACGTGTGCTAACAAGTACTTAGAAAAATCCCATCCACTTAAATGTCTACCTTCCCCACCCAAGCTTTCAGTCATATTGTAACATCTCTTATCCTTCACTCACCCTAAGACACTGGGCGTGTCTCGGCAAGTGGCTGTAACAAACATGTAGATTAAAAGTAAAAATGACAATAATAAGTATAACAACAACAACAACAACAACAACAATAATAATAATGATAATAAAATAAACTGTGTTATGAAAAAATATTGGTGAAAAAAATTACACTATTAAATCTGTGCAACAACATCGATATCAAAAACAAAGCTAGTTATGTAACTATATCAGAATCGAAATAGATTTTGCGATATATCTTTAATGAGAGAGAGAGAGGTGGGGAAGAGGTAGAACAGAGGGGAAAGGGAGTACATAGAGAAAGAGTGAAATAGAAAAGTGAGAGCAGGAAAGAAAAATAAAGAGGAGAAAGAGAGAGAGAGAAATAGAGAGAGGGCGAAAGAGTGAGAGAGAAAGGGGGTAAAAGAGAAAGAGAAGGGGGAGATAACTGAGAAACTTTTAGAAAAGTGTTTTTCATTTCATATTTAAGAGGATTGTTGCCCTCAACATATTTATAACTGAAGCAGCAACAGAATTTACAGCAGAAGCCAAACAGTAGAATGTTCGTAAGAGTAGTGTACAATGGAAAGGGAATAACATTTGGGTGAAAAGGGCAAATGGGAAGAAGAAATGTTTGGAAGGCGGTGGAGAGGGGGAGGAAGAAGAATTGGAAGAAATAGAAGAGGATGGAAGAAGGTAATGAAGAAGGAGTAAAATGGAATTGGAGAAGAAAGCGAAAACAGAGAATGAATTAAAGTGGATGGAAATTAGATAATGTAGTAGGAGAAAAAGAAACCGTGCTATGTGTAGTAGTAGTAGTAGTAGTAGTAGTAGTAGTAGTAGTAGTAGTAGTAGTAGTAGCAGTAGTAGTAGTATTATTAGTAGTAGTAGTATTATTATTATTAGTAGTAGTAGTAGTTGTAGTACTAGCAGCAGCAGTAGCAGTAGTAGTAGAAGAAGGAAGAGGAGGAGGAGGAAAAGAACAACAGGATAATGGTGGTGATGATTGCGTTAATGATGATGATGATGATGATGATGATAACGACGATGATGAAGA
>NC_068989.1:74395075-74397581 GCF_001194135.2 Octopus bimaculoides | reverse complement strand
TGTGTGTGTGTGTGTGTGTGTGTGTGTGTGTGTGTGTGTGTGTTAAGGCGACATTAGCACGCCGGGCAAAACGCTTTCGACAGTTCGCTCGTCTTTGCGTTCTGAGCTCGGATTCTGTCGAGGTCGACTTTGCATTTCATCAATTTGGAATCGATAAAGTAAATACCAGTTGAACACTGGAATTAATGTAATCGACATCCCCAAAATTTGAAACAAATATTATATATTACTTCTGTAGACAAGTTGAAATCAATGATATCGTCGGTTAAATCTGATTTAAATAACTTGATTCTGTGTATTTTCACTTCCGTTTTAATTTCAGTGTGTGTGTGTGTGTCTGCGAGGGTGTGTATGTGCATGTGTGTGTGTGTCTGCGAGGATGTGTGTGTGCATGTGTGTATGTGAGCATGCGCGTGTGCGTGCGTGCAGTTATATGTTTGTATACTTTTTGCACTCACTTCCGACCGCAATATATTTCTCCGCTTCTTTATTCACCTACAAACTATTTATATGCTGTTCACCCACAAGTAATTATTTCTATTTTCTCCCTGGGATTTAACAGAAAACGCAGATAATACACAATAAAATGTAATAAAATGAAACAATAAAATCATGTCTTCCAGACAGAAAAGAAATAAAGAGAAAAAATAAAATATATTTTATTTCTGACATTTCATTCCAAAGTTAAAGAATACTCATTTATTTTTCAACCGTTCAATACACAAGATATCACAGTTTTATTTGATCAATTCATTAGTACTGCTCCAGGACAAGTCTCCATACTAATATTACTGTATTGATTTGAACAATCCATGTCTCATCACCAGAATGACCGGAGGGTTGGTCATTAACCTCTTTTTACTCATACATAATAAAATACTGCTATCGATGTTGTGGAGTAGTTGTTTGAAAACTTTTGTCTATCGCAAGTCCGGAAACTAGTTTCTAAACTAGTCATTCATTGCGTTTTATACAGTAACTGTTGAATAGTATACTGTCATTCGTTTATAAGTTTCCAACGTAGTACATAACGGGTCCACTATGTTTTAAACTTTGTGGTTGTTATAGGAAATCTTTGTAAGAAGGTGTACATTAACTAACATAATAGCGCAAAACGACGTGAAAAGCCTCTACTTTTCATGTTTCGTACTTCACCTGTATAATTCACACATATTTATATATATATATATACATACTTAGACTTATGTATATAGAAACATACATACATATATATATATATGTATTATATAATACATATATTAATAATACATAATATATAATACATAATATTATATAATATAATACATATATTATATATAATATATATACACAATCATTCACCCACGGTAGTGGTTGAATATATTTTTAAGTTCAACATTTCGTCAATCGCAGCAGCTTACAAGCTTCTCTACTAACTCAGTTCTCAACTAAAGTGCACACTGTTAATAGTTTTAAAGAGGACACCTCCTCAGCTACACTTTGGCATAAAAAGGTTGAGATTTGGTTCAGTAGAAAAATAGTTACATCAAAATATGTGCGACCTCAAGGGGGGTAGTAAGGCAGATATTCATCTTCAATTAACATAAATTTTAAAATTTTAAATTAAAAGTATTCCTTTCTTGGGCTTAAATGATAGAAAATGCATGAGGAATTCAGAATCGCTAGTCGCAATGAACAAAATTTATAAGAAAAAGAGTTAGAAGGAAAAATGTTATGAAATTTCATGTCAGTAAGTAATGAAGTAAGGGAGTGACGCATAAGCAATAAGAATAAAGAATATATTTCTAAAACGAATGTTTACTTTCTAAGGCGGCGAGTTCAAATTTCGTCGAGGTCAACTTTGACGTACAGCTTCATTAATTTTTTTCACTGAACACTTTCAAACTTCCGATACTGTTAGAATATGTCACCTCGAAGAGGGTTTATTCTTAATGTTTTTGACAAAGTTTTGTATTTTAGAAGCGGTATTCCGTCTGTCTTTACCTTCTGAGTTCAAATTCCGCCGTGGTCGACTTTGCTTTTCATCCATTTCGGATCTATTCAATTAGAGTACACATTTAATTAATTTGTTTAAACTAAACACTTTCAAACTTTTGATACTGGTAGAATTGTCACAGAACAGGGTTTACTCTTAACGTTTTTGGCAAAATTTTGTATTTTAGAAGTTATTTCATCAGAAGTTACAGATTGACAATAGACAAATTCGTGTTTGATAAGTACCAATACACGAAACTCTCAGCTTTTGACTTACTCTCTAACTTCTGCCGATGATATATATACTTATTACATATATGTATATATATACATACATACATACATACATACAAATACAATCGGAGCCCACCTTACTGTAATAACAACCAACCCAATATATCCATCCATCCATCCATCCATCCATCTATCCATCCATCCATCCATCCATCCATATGTGTGTGAGTGTGTGTGAGTGTGTGTGAGTGTGTGTGTGTGTGTGTGTGTGTGTGTGTGTGTGTGTGTGTGTGTGTGT
>NC_068989.1:74392472-74394802 GCF_001194135.2 Octopus bimaculoides | reverse complement strand
TGTGTGTGTGTGTGTGTGTGTGTGTGTGTGTGTGTGTGTGTGTGTGTGTGTGTGTGTGTGTGTGTGTATTTTTCATTTATCTCGTCTTTGGCTCCCCATTTCCATTACGCAACGTCCCTATCTGTTAATTTATCAAGGATGAAGTCCTTGTGCAAAATACTTCAGAGATTTAGAGATAATGTAACGACAAGAAGTGAAAATTGGAAATTAATTCTGAACAATTTGTAAAGGCTTTCATATAATAGTTTTCTCTGAAGATAGCAGCACTTATAATTATTTTGTAATGACTAAAATGGGATCAAAGACAAAAGTCGATAAACTTTTCACGTTGCTTTCGTGAGCATTTTATAGTACGTTAAACTCCAAGATGAATAAATCCATAAATATGTTCAGTGGTTGGTTGCATATTGTATATCTTCACCTACCCCGCTTTTGTTCAATGAAAATATTTGTACGCCATACTTTTTAAATCTCATTGCTGCAAAATACAATCTCGCTTAGGGGACTGAGAAACATAGTGAAACATCTTGTTGCAAATTGCTATCAACTGCCTAATCTTGAAAAGATTTTATAACCATGCAGTACAACATTAATTCTATATCTCTCCGCAGTTTACAGCATTACAACTTTTTTTATTCGTTCATTATGATGTGTAACAGATATTTTTATTTTGCTTTTATCTTTTGTATCTATCTATAAATCAAAGGAAATGACAACCATTCCCTTTAAACTTTGCTTTCTTAACCTTGACCTATTTTTCATTACAATTCAGACAGTTCCTGAAGCAGAAATATCTTAGCAAATATTCTGCTCAATACCACAAAGTTGCTTGTCATTTGATTGACCTCACCCACTTGAGCATATCCCTTAGTGACTGACAATATGTGTATCTCTGATCACAAGCAGGAGTAGTGGGGGAATATCATAACCATTTGTTGAGAGGAATTATTTAAGGTTTGAATAAATGTAACAAAAGCAAAGTTTGAAGGAAATATTAACCATTTTTCATACTTTCTAGGAGTAAGCAAATAGGAAAATAACATTTGCTAACCAAGGACAAAAATTGTGTTACACTGCGTTATCTTTGTCCAAGAACTTACACATGGCCTAATATGTTCCTATACTGAGAAAACAAGGTATATACCAATCAGTCAAGTTTTAAACTCATAAAATTAAGGTTCATATGTTGTTCATCTGGATTGATTAATAAATACGGTAGTTTCTTCTAGAATGGTGTCTTCTATAGTAGAAGACACTTGCCCAAGGTGGCACGCAGTGATGTGAAACTGAGTATGTCATGCAACACATTCAGAATTGTTAGAACTTTGCCAACGGAGTCATGCTGTAGAAGAATGATATTATAGAATAGATTATCTTTTCCATTTCCTGCCTTGTCAAGATTTCTTACTTTATGATATAGAGTGGAAACAAAAACAAACAAGCAAAAGCAAACCAAAAATTCTCAAGTTAAATGTGGTTAGAAGAGCATAACAAGTAATACAACTTTTAGTGATGTTGTCCCCTAAGACTACATATTCACACTACCTATATAGATTTTTGTGGACCATCTAGACAATCAAATTTGAAAAAAAAGACATGCTATTTCAAAATAAAAATATATTTAATGGTTTTCCATAAATGGCCAACCAGGTTACAATATTCAAAATAACCGTAACATTTCCGTAGACACTATTAGTATCCATGAATGTATCCAGCGTAGATGCTTGAAAAAAAATCCTCAGAGTTGCTGATATCATTAATTTGATGGGCTTCAAAAAGGATAAAAAGTAGAGAATGAGGATGACATCACAGATTCGTCTTCATAATATTCGTTCTACCTACTTTAAACCTGTTGAAATCTTTTTGAAGTTTCATCTACTCTCTCTCTGTCTCATCTCTATCTCCACACTCTCTCCACTCTCTCTCCATTCTCTCTCCACTCTCTTTCCACTCTCTCCACTCTCTCTCTCTCTGACCTTCTCTTTCTATCACTTCTAATCCTAATTTTCCTCACCGTTGATTTTTTTTCTCTCTCTCTCAATATGTTAAGCTTCAGTTTCATTCTTTACATTTCATTTTTTCTCTCCCCTATCTTATCTCTACGACATCTCTCTCTCTCTCTCTCTCTCTCTCTCTTCCTCTCTCTCTCTTCCTCTCTCTCTCTTTCTTCCTCTCTCTCTCTTCCTCTCTCTCTCTTCCTCTCTCTCTCTACCTCTCTCACTTTCTCTTCCTCTCTCTCTTCCTCTCTCTCTTCCTCTCTCTCTTCCTCTCTCTCTTCCTCTCTCTCTTCCTCTCTCTCTTCCTCTCTCTCTTCCTCTCTCTCTTCCTCT
>NC_068989.1:74388841-74392351 GCF_001194135.2 Octopus bimaculoides | reverse complement strand
TCTCTCTCTCTCTCTCTCTCTCTCTCTCTCTCTCTCTCTCTCTCTCTCTCTCTCTCTCTTTCTGTCTGGCTGCATGTGTGTCTCTTTTGTCCTTACTAATTCTCTTTTTCCTTATATTCTGCTCAGTCTCTCTCTTTTTACTCCAATTTGATCGTGCTAGATTAAAGTCGAAAATTACTTGCAGAAAATAAATATATATAAAAATATTATGTGGCGTCTTTCCTCCTAAAACATCACAGTCAACCAGTTAAATAGTTATATCATAATGAAATATATACGATATATATACGAGATTATAACAACCATGTGTTAACCAGCTCACATTCCAGAAACAAACAAACATATGGCTCGACCAACAACCAAGTGTAAAGTACGCTAGGACGGAAATTCTCTGAATTATTCCAGTGTCAGATCAAACTTCTTCAGTTTGTTTTTGTAGTGAAATAATCATTTACACTTAAGCTTTTCTAAACTAAATGTATCAACTTTTTTATTTTGTACAATGTACTTGCCATATCAAAATAAGAGCAAGTGAATCCTCTACCAACTCTTCCTCCTCTTTTTCCTTTTTCGACACCTTCTTCTTAGGATTCCTTTATTTTATTTTGTCTGAGATAAGGCATTGTTATACAATCTTAACACCTGAACTGAAGACGCACAATATGCTGAAACGGAAACGCTCACAGATTTAGAGATAATTGAATATTAAATATATAAGAAAATATATATCACCATGAAGTGCTAATAAATTACTTGTTTGAAACAACTTGAAAAAGAAAATAAAAAAAGCACATCCCTCTTGTCGTTGTCTCTTCTATGTGAAACGAATAAACTAATCTCCGCATTGACAAAGGAAATTTTATTTTTTTATGGCATTGATTATTACATATTGAAACTGAGACGACATCTAAATATGAATGCATGAGCAATGTGTTGTTCAGCTAAAAAAGACATGCACACAAATATATTGATAAATAAAATGTCTGAAGGCAAGACCTGAATCGGATAATTTCCGAAATATTCTAACGTCTGATCACCTATTTCAGGCGTTAGCAAGAAGATAATTATCAGTGATTCACTCATGTTTTATTCTGAACTAAATACACCATTTTTAATATGTATATTTTTTAAAAATTTCATTTCTCATCTCTGTCTATGTCTGTCTTTCTCACTTACTTGAATGCAATGCAATACAAAATCAACTTCTCTCATTGAATTACCATAATGCAAAGCAATCTTAGCGTCTCCACGGAAGATACTAAATATGCTGAAACGGGAAAAAACCTAAGAGTTGAAAGTTATTGGATATTAAATATATAACTTTGAATTGGTAATTACTAATTATTAGATTTTAACCACTTGGAAATATATCATTCATCATATTCTTCTCTATCTTTTTTTGAGATGCATAAATCAGTTTCTATGTTAACAAATACATAATATGAACTTAATTTAGGCCATGCGGTATTCACACTTAGCATCAATATAAGCTATCTTCGTCTATCTCTTATTTGACGCAACACTGGGAATGTCTCACTAGGAGCTTCAAGTTTTAGTGGCTTAAAGAACTGAATATGCATACGATTCACAAAACAGCTTTAATCTATCAGTATTTAGATTGGTGTAACACCAACTAAGATCATTCTTGCGTGTAAGGGTAAAGCAAAAACCCCTACAAGAAAATATTGACACTTTCTATTGTTCTAGCATTCAAAGAACCCAAACATATTTAATACATAGAAAGCTGCTGCTGTTTTAGTACACATAAGCTGTAGTGTAACTTACTTCTCGGATGCTATATATAATACGATCGATATCATTCGATAAGAAGAAACATAAGAATATAATTGGCGAAAAGAAAGTTCATCTTTTATTGAGAAACGAACGAAGTGCCCGGGAAATTTACAGAACTTATGACACCGATAGACGACTGGAAGGTAGCCTCAAACAGGAGATCTTATCAGAGTACTGGTGACTGTGTGGCTTCCGCTAAAGGCACACGATTTGCCACACGGTGGTCTTGAACGACTGGTCACCGTTTCACTGTTTCATGTCTTAAACTATAAAATAGCTTACGAATGTATTTTTTCAAACTTTCATTTCAATATTTCAAATTACGTATATCTACATAAAGGAATATATATATATATATATATGTACATACATACATATATATATATATATATTGAATATTATTCATAAAAAATATTTTACTTCAGGTAATGGAATTTTTCTATTACTGTAGACTCTTGTCTTGTTCGTACACAATTTATCCAAAGGTAGGAGGGGGCAATATCAATGATCATTACATTCACTCCTAGATTGAAAGAGTGATGTAAAACATAACCAGACTAAACACAGATTAATGCTTGTATGAAAAAAACTCGAACGAAGAGGTAACCAGTAGTCACATGGTTCCAACAAAGTTAAATTCTTTAAAAAACTTAAGAATCAAATTATACTATTTATTAATGCATCATTTAATTCTTTAAAAATATGAACACTATTCTGTAGCAATTATACATTATATGCACTGTAAACCTATTATACATCATATGTACTATAAACCTAAAGTTTAGTATAACTAAATGATTGTATTTTGGTTCCTTACCATTCACAAAATATTGTGGCTTAATATATTCCGAACATCGAATAAATAATGCACAGTAGCTTTGCACTAAATCACATGCTAGATATTTTCATATCTAAGGATATGTTTTCTTACGATTTGAAGACAACGGTAGTTTTTACTACTGGCATACTCGTATTTCTGTCACTAGAATCTTTATACTGGCCAGAAAGGTTAAGATAAAAGTTATCTTCTTTCAAATGAAATGTATATATCTTCAAAGTGCAATATATTTGTAGTACTGAAGACGTAAGTAATTAACTCCGGATTATTTATGTATCATGATTTGTATAAATATCTATCGCTGAATACCTTATTTTGTAAATACCTTATGGTTGTTTTTCACGGAAATGTAAACTGGAATGACTATAATTTAGTGGGTTACTGAGAAATACAATGTCTGAAGTTGATTTACATTCAGTAGTTGTGAACAGATTGTTCAATAAGCTTTCAGACTTTTCCCACTATTACATGCAACGAAGTGAAATATAGTGTAATACATGATACTACGATGTAGAAAATAAGAGTTATCATCAGATATGCATATTTTTTATTCTTAAAGCAATCTTATAAATTGCTTACGATTCTTAATTTGATAAGACTACTGTAAACATTTTAAATGAGTAACCCGTGAATTACGACTTGTGATGAAACCTTCAGAAAGGTGAACGCAAGCTTTCTCTCACAATTTTTGTTTTCAAGTGTAGAAGTAGAAATTATTGCTCATTTATAATTATATTGCTACTTATTTGTTTTATATTTCAAGTGCAGCATTAATAAATCATTCTTTGTTTGAATAGTTACAGAGATTACACAGCTGATATATAAATATACATCTACATATATACATACATATATATATATATATATATATATATATA
>NC_068989.1:74387112-74388679 GCF_001194135.2 Octopus bimaculoides | reverse complement strand
CATTCAGCCGATATACAGTAAGTGCCGACTACATAAACAAACGATTCTTCGTTTTATTTGCTTTTTTCATTTTAAATTTGCTTTAACCCTAACTCTAACCCTAACCCTAACCCTAGGGTTAGGGTTAGGGTTAGGGTTAATTGTTTCAGAATCGTTTGTTTATGTAGTCGGCACTTAATGTATATCGGCTGAATGGACGTCAGTGATTGGTTGAAATTACAGAAATACGACAACTTTAACATGGAATAATTTATGGATTTCTTTTTTTTTAAAGAAGACTAAGAGAAAAAGATGTTTTATATGACACATTCTACCAGTGTTCCAAGTTTCAAAGTGTTTCGTTAATGAAAAATGTGGCCCCCGTTTTAAAAAAGATCCGCTAATGGAATTAAGCGATTTGTTCTGTCTTACGTGGTGCCTCAGTTTCAACGGCTCTTTCCTTTATGTCAGTTATTGCTTCCATGCCAATTTCAATTGCATGAAACAACATTTACTCAAGATTCTTCTTATTCAAAATATAGAATAATAAAGAAAAGACAACCCCCTCCAGCCACAAAAACAGAAAAAATATCAGCACGCAAAAATTTAAGCACGAAGATGTGGAAGACAATGGTGTCAAAAATGTAATAGAAAATGAAAAGAAAGAAGATGTAAGAGTTGGGAGGGAAATACGAAATGGAATGAAAGACTGAGGATGCTAAACGCATTACAAATTAAATGTAACTGAATTCCATAACAACAGAAGCCATAACAACGAAACATTTTATTTAGGAACATCATAACTTGCTCATAATTTGTCAGATTGATAGACTCAATTTTGAAATATTTAAACCGGTGCTATATTTTTTTCCGACGATGAACGCTTATAATGAATTTATTTAATAGAATTATCTCTAACATGAAACTACCTATCACTCTCTGCTAATATATATATATATATATATATATATATATATATATATATATATTTGTGAGAGTGTGTGAGTTCCTGTGCGTATGTGCATATCTGTGTGTGTGCCTGTTCGTGTGTATGTGTGTTTGAATGTAAGTTAGTGGTACGTGAAATACCGTATTGACTGAAGAATATGCATGTGTGCATATGTCTGGAAGATTGTGGCCTTTAAGGCGTCGAAATTTACATCACACACATCTATCTATCTATCTATCTATCTATCTATCTATCTATCTATCTATCTGTCTGTCTGTCTGTCTGTCTGTCTGTCTGTCTGTCTGTCTGTCTGTTTGTCTGTTTGTCGATTTATCTACTTATATGTAAGTATAAGTATGTGAATATATATATATACATACATACATACATACATACATACATACATATATATATATATATATATATATAAAGGGAGAATTCACAAAAGAACGAAAGACGTAGACAGGTGGTGTAGACAACAAGCAGAGTATTAGTTTAACGCTCGAGAAGTGAAAAAGTTTTTAACGTTTCGAGCCTACGCTCTTCCACAGAAAGGAAAGCAAAAAGAAACGGGGAGTGAAAATAAAGAATGTGCGTGTCATATATCGTATGCATATGGATATGCATTGGTACAAACTC
>NC_068989.1:74383993-74386846 GCF_001194135.2 Octopus bimaculoides | reverse complement strand
TATATATATATATATATATATATATATATATATATATGTATATAATATAATGGGTTTAGTTCACTTGATCTAAACGAATAGGTACCTTGGGTAAGTTCTATAGTTGGTCGAGCGTTAGGTTCTAAGATCATAGCCAAGGATATATCTAAGGATCCGTGCTAGGTTCCGTTATAGCAAGTACATATTATATTAAAGAAATCAAAGCCAAAGCAGAACGAGTATCTCAAGTAATTTAGAATAATTTATTTAGGGTACGGTGAATTGGAAGTCTTACAGCCGTTTCTGGAATAACGCAAGTGATTGGTTAGCATGTCCGTGCACTAGGTATCCCGTCATCAGAGACAAGGTAAGAATATTTTAAATGGAGAAAATTTACAGTTTATATGGAATAAGTTTCACATTTTAAAAGGAATACAATAGAAGAATAAAGAGTAAAAGTCGTTAAAGAATATATGCAGGAGAATAATCTTTACAACTCCTTTTCCAGAGGATATGTATGTTGGTCGGTACTTCCATGAAGATACAGGTTTTAGTTAAAATCTCAGGTAAATCCATGCAGCATTTTGGCAGTATTTTGAATGATGTATTCATACTGTAAACAAGTATATAGAGCGAGAAAGTATGATGGACATAAATGGGTTTTGAAAGTGGTCGTATGAGAGAGAGAGAGAGAGAGAGAGAGAGAGAGAGAGAGAGAGAGAGAGAGAGATAAGAGAAAGAATTAGAAAATAAGATTGCGGTAATAGGGAAAATAAGCTATAAGATAAAAATGAGAAAATAAAAATATAAATATAATAATAATAATAATAATAATAATAATAATGACTAAAATTTGGGAGTTAAGTCCCCTATTAGCGGGTCTTAGAAAATTCATGAGAAGCGGACACTTTTGGGAATACTTCTTGATGTGTATCAATTATCTATGGTGGAAATTTCATCAACATCGGAGATTTATGAATTTCTATGGGCGCTTCTTCCCCGTTTAAGCCCCCTCAAATTCAATTCAAACATACTGCATTATACCCATCTTATGCATTGAATCTAAGTTTCAAATGTCATAAGAATCCATTCAGTAATTTTGGTCCATGAAAAATGAGTAAAATTAGCAAGTTAAACCTCCATTAGCGGGTCTTAGAATCATCCAAAGAAATGTAAATTTTGGGTATATTTTAAAATTTATTTCTAATACCTATGGTTCAAATGTCACTAAAATACGAAGCATGTGAATTTTCACGGGGTGGGGAAAGTTCACCCCCCTCCATGCCTCCTAAAATTTTATAAAGCATGCGGTATTACCCTTCTTCCTAGGCTTGGATTTTGTGTTCGAAATTTCATTAGGATCGGTCCAGTAGTTTTCGTGTCTATTAGTAACACACGAACACAGACATTGACTTAACAAGTAGAAATACATGCGTACATATGTATGTAGAAACGTGTGTGTGTGTGTGTCAATGTGTTTGTACGTATATTTTTAACATTTGTAATCAGCTTTTCTCATAGAGTATAAAAATGTCAATCATTGTATCAGAATTTATAGTATAATTGATTTAATATAAATCGATTAGGTACACAGAACTATCACATCTAAGGACCCTAAAACACTTAAACAGCAGAATCATATGTTGGAATTTAATATGCAGAAAAAATTTCAAATAAATTTTAGAGATGCATATCTCTCCCTTATGTTTTTTCTGTCTATCTCTCCATATATATATATATATATATATGTAATATTATATTATATATAATATAATATAATATATATACATATGTATTTATACATATCAAGTTAGATAGATATATAGATAAATACATAGGTAGACAGCCAGATATCTGTGTGTGTGTGTGTGTGTGTATACTTGTGATAGAATTAAAAAGTAGGTGAAAGGAAGCAGAGACAATGTATTCGCAATACGCTTAATTTAATCAGATTTTAAATGTGAGACAACAACTATTGTACCGCTAAATCTATAAGTATTCTTTTAACAATATAATCTGTATGCATTAGATCCGATCAAAAAATAAAAGGAAAGAAAGAAAAAGAAATAAAACAATGAAAATATCTCTTTTTCCAAAGTGATAACTAAAAATATCTCCAGCAATATATATTTAGGGGTATTAAACAATATCTAGACATAAAGCGACAAAACAAAGAAATTAAGAAAAGAAAATTTAAGCAGAAGATTTTTGTTGATTGGAATTTCATCAGGCTGTTTTCACAAAATATAATCTTTTGAAAATATACTTAAGCGTTTTAAAGTAATTTGAATTTAATTTAATTTAAGTTGCTAGTTATTTTTGTAGTTATACCAATCATTTCCATTACACTAGTGAATAATTTTGAACATAATTTCCGTTGAGTTCAATTTTTCATTTTATTGTAAGTAAAATTGTCATGATAATATCAAAACTACGGTCAATTTTCTTCCATCACACCAATTTCTTTTTTTACAGATTACTCTCTAAATAGTCAGTTTCAAATCTCCTTCCATGAAAGAAGTTGCGATTATTGACGAATCAGTTGCCTAAATAGATTGTCAATCCTTAGAGTCATGTTCCAGTCGCAAGACGGAGACTGGAAGCTGACTTCGTAACTAAATTTATGAAATTACAAGAATCTGGCTAAAATGTGAGAATGACCAGTATTATGGTACAAAAGATTCGAAATTAAGTGAAGTGGCCAGAGAATGCGATTGCATTCATCTGTCATATCTACACATATAAATCCTAAAATGATGTACATATGAGTGTGATGAGTGTGTGTGGGCGTACACACACACACACACACACACACACACACACACACACACACACACACACACACACACACACACACACACACACACACACACA
>NC_068989.1:74376493-74378993 GCF_001194135.2 Octopus bimaculoides | reverse complement strand
CTATACACGGCTGTGATATAATAATTGATTGCGAAAATTTTGTGGGCTACTGAAAAAAAATTACTGTATTTTTTTATGAGTACAGAAATTTTCATTAACCCACCTCCTCATTCGTATCTCTATACATGCCAAATAGTATGCTATAATACATGTCATTACTAATACTCTCGCCAGCAACTTAATAGAAAAAGCAAAGTCCACAAACTCTGCATTGTGTTTTTATATGTACTCTACAAAATGTATTAACTCATCCTTCCATTTTATGTAAAATTCTCTTTATAACGGTTCGACATTAAAATAAAGGTTAACGTACATACATACATACATACATACATATATATAGATATGTATCTGTGTGTGTATGTGTGTGTGTGTATATATGTGTGTCTATCTATCTATCTATCTATCTATCTATCTATCTATCTATCTATCTATCTATCTAAATATATATAGAAAATTTCTATAAGATATCTAAATAGTAACTGTACTGAGTAGTAATGTTTTCCGCCACTTCGACATGGCTGCACCGTACGAACCGACGTTACGATCATATTTTAATTCCAAGAGGACGCCTCGTCTAGCTGTTTATAGATGCAATCTCTACTCTCCATTTCTTTTAGAGAAACGTTGTTGTCTGTTGGTATTGATACATCAGTTAGAAAGCATTTTTCCCCTTTCATGGTCTCTGACAACTATATCTGGTCAATTGGTTTTAATTTCTCTGTGTATTGGCATATCCCATATTATTGTTGCTTTCTCATTTTGTGTGACCTTTTCTGTCATGTGCCTATACCATCTCTTCTTTCTGTTGTTATTCCATAGTGTTGGCATAGCTTCCATAGTATGTAGGTCCCAACTGTGTTGCGTTTGTGAATATATTCCTTCTTAGCCAGGGCTTGGCAGCCAGAGACAATATGATTTATTGTTTCTTGTCGATCTCTTCATATTTTGCAGTTACTTGTTATGTTTCTTTTCATTATATGCTTTTGGTAATTTCTGGTGGGGAGGTTTTGGTCTTGTGCTGCAATTAAAAATTCTCCAGTCTCTGCTTTGTCCCGAGCTTCCAAGCCATTGTTGGGATTTTGCTTTGTCTATTTCTTTTGCATATAGTTTAGCTCAGTATTTGCCATGAAGGGTTTTTTCTTGCCATCATTTTATTATGATCCGTTGCTGTTCTAGTTTTAGTTTGGATTTCAGTTGTTTTACAGCTTTTGTTGTTTCTTCTTTTTCTTCATAGTTATTAGGTACTATGACTTCTTGTTTGTATTTTTCAGCTTCCTTAAAGACTGAAAACAGTTTTTTTGTTTTCTTCATGTTTGTAGCTATTTGTATTAGTTTTCCTTAGGTATTTTTGTAGTCCTATGCTGGTTATTTTCTAATAGTTTTCTAGCTCTGTAAGACCTCTATCACATTCTATACGTTCTATATATAAAATTTCTATGTCAGAGTTTGGGCGGTGCATCTTAAATCCTGTTATTATCATTATTATCATTATTATCATATTATTATTATTATTATTATTATTATTATTATTATTGCTATTATTGATTGCGATATTTCTTTTTATTGATGTATTGGAGGATTTTTTATTGATGAATATAAAAATGAAGATGATGTCCGTCCTCCTCCTCCTCCCCCTCCACCTACATCTTCTCCTTCTCATCATCACTATCGTCATTGTAATCATCAGCTTCGTCTTATTCATCTCATTCTTTTACAAGAATTCCCATTTTGGGGACATTTAATTTCCTTCCAAAAATATATTAATCTGTCCATGTACCAATATATACTATTCTTCAACAAATCAGTTTCGTATATATCTCTCGATCTATTTATTTATTTATTTATTTATTTATTCATTTCGTTTTCTCTGTCTTCTCCTTCTCTCTCTTCTCCTTCTCTCTCTCTCTCTCTCTTTCTCTCTATCTCTCTCTCTCTCTCTCTCGCTCTTTCTCTGTTTCTCATATGTAACATTCAAATTATATGTTCGATCGCAGATAGGGACACATTCCATACTCCCATCACCCCTATCGCTGCCACTACCACCAACACCACCGCATTCATTGCCTCCACTTTCACCAACAAGACCATCATCATCATCATCATCATCATCAGCAGCAGCAGCAGCAGCAGCATTATTCTTATCAACATCATCATCAACAACATTGCTGCCTTCATCACCGCATTCCCACACCCCCAACCATCACGCCTTCTACTCATCATGATCATCATCATGATCATCATCATCATCATCATCATCTACACATTATCATTATCATCTACATCGTCATCATTATCATCATGAACTTCTCGTTTAGCATCACATCTACTACGATGATGATCATTTTTATCGTCGTCTTTATGATCATTACCATCATCATCATCAGCAGCAACACTGTCATCATCGTCGTCGTCATCATCATCATTGTCATCATTACATGCATCATCTTTAACCTTAGCACCACTACTATCCTATGAGCATATCTAGCAACATATTTAT
>NC_068989.1:74373165-74375527 GCF_001194135.2 Octopus bimaculoides | reverse complement strand
TCCTCAACGCTATCACTGCCATCAAAAGACGACGACGACGACGACGACGACGATGGCTACCACCACCACCACCACCACCATACCACTACTACCACCACCATCACCACCACCACCACAACCACCGCCGCTGCAGCCGCCGCCGCCACCACCATCACCACCACCACCTCCACCACCATCATCATCATCGTCATTCTCTTTTGAACTTAGCTCCTTTGTCTATATTAACCTTCTTCATTTCTATAATTTTGTAAGTTTCGTTCTGTCTCTTTCTCTGTGTCTTTCATTCAGCTGATTCCTTTGACCTTATTTATATATACATACACACACAGCTACATATGCATATATACGTACTTCTACACACATATACTCCCCCTGTCTCTCTCTCTCTCTCTCTCTCTCACACACACAGATACATCGTGCCCTTCCAAAATTTTCTACTCTATCGATATATATTCGTGTCTATAATCCCGACACGTTTCACAAAAGTGTTTTTATTCTCCTTTCCATTCGATTTCCTTTGCAGTATATTTTCTCATTCATGTTTCGTCCTAATGTTTGCTTCCACGAAAACCTTGTAGACACACCATTACCACAGCTATTTTCTCGCAGACGTTTTCTCTTTTGTTAAATGATATTAAAAACCCACACATTTTTTGATGATAATTTTAATCACTCCTGCTTCGGAGACTAACGTTATCACTTCATTATGCCCTAGACAATATAGTAAGATATATCAAATGATATGTGGACGTATGCGTAGCCAAATGGTAAGATGCCCGCTTGGCAATGATGAAATCACAGTTTTAAACCCACTGTACGATCTCTTTGGAGAGTGTTTTTATTCTAAAGTGCAGCTTGCAGAGCCTCGAGTCAGCCTAGACATTATTGGAAACATTACATCGACATAAATCGTTGGTGAGCCTGTAAAATGGGTTGTAAGTGCATTTTAAGTGCCAGCCTTGTTACACAATCATTTACGGAGTATTACGTTATGAGTACTTGTGTCACGGAATTCTTATCCACATAAACGCTAAATCAATGAGTACACGTCGTCTTGAAACCGGCTTAAATCCATTTGTAAAGGATTACTTGTGGTGATGATAATATTTAGTTATTCTACTAGAAGTGTTGCTTAGAGGCAGGTAATATTTAATCACACGAATTGTATAGTCAAAGGTGTTGCAGCCGTCGTCAGCTTTTGCACAATTTGTAAACTGTTTTTTGTTTACGTACTTCTATACTAGAACAAAATATTCAACTTAGCTTAGTATATCCGGGATATTCATCACTAAAGAGGATAAGTTAGGTAGAAAGATTTTGTCAGGTGATACATTGAGATGTCTGAGAGTAATACAAAAATTTCTTTCAGATATTTCTCTAAGACTGAATATTTGAAGTTAGTGATGTTCTATGTGTAAAAAATATAAATGTTTTACGCTCTGGTAGTTTGATCTTATAATGTATCAACTGAATATTTTAATTTCATTCTAGTGTAGTTGTCTTTCGCACAAATCAATGAATGTTTATGTTAACTGATTTCGATATCGGAACAAGCATTATTGGATTAGCTCAGAATGTCCAGGATATTCGTCATTGAGGAGACGAAATCATAGGCCTTCCATATTTGAATTATATGGAAAAATGCGAGCAAGAGAAATGATATTCTTAATATTATAAAGCTGGAAAATTGCAGGACAAGTTATTACAATGGGAAAAGTCCAGGACAACTTATTATATCTGGTAAAGTAGAGAACAAGAAAATTTTTACTTAAAATGTTGCAGCTAAGGATAACATTTGAAATAAAATATTTAGCTCTAGAAAATATTAGTTTTTATTTAAGCTAAACATTTTATTATATGTTGTTACTTCTATTTGTTATTACTTGTTACTGCTATTAGAATTTTAAAAAAATAATTCAAAATATTTTTCGCATTTTCGAAAAATTCATTTTTTAAACCATAAAACATAGTATTTTTTAGTCTTGACCCATTGACTATATTTTACATAAAATATTTGCCTAGCATATATATTATTCTACTTTGCATAAAACTTTAGCTATATTGGTACTTCTGGCTCTCATTTTCAAGTATTCTAGTGTATCAATATTTTAACAAAATGATGGTACCTTTTTTTTATTTATAATTTTATTCAAATAATTTCTAATATTCAATTTTTATCCTTAGCTGCAATAATTAAAGTAAAACTTTTCTTGTTTTGTACTTTACCAGATGAAAGAAGTTGTTTCTGGGGTCGATATAATCGACTTAATCCGTTTGTCTGTCCTTGTTTGTCCCCTGTGTGTGCAGCCCCTTGTGGGCAGTAAAATAAATAAGAAACTGAAAGTATCCCGTCATATATATA
>NC_068989.1:74371532-74372881 GCF_001194135.2 Octopus bimaculoides | reverse complement strand
ACCTCAAGAGACAAGTTAGAAGTTCATGTAGGTGTTATGCCTAGGGTACCATATATTTGGATTGTGTTTGTTTTAAAATTTGAGATCACATAGACAGTATTTTACGTAGGATATGGGCAGTTCCCATGAGCACTATCTTTTGAACTTCAGCCATTTTGGGGTTTCCTGGTATCTGAGCTAGGTAGTAATCAGCCCGTTTCGCTGTCATTATTATTATTATTATTATTATTATTATTATTATTATTATTATTATTATTATTATTATTATTATTATTATTATTATTACCATACTTATTTGTATAAAGACGTTGTAAAATAAGTAAATTGTGTTTATATTTCTCAGCATTTATAATGCTGTTTACTACTTCCACCAGCATAGATATCGAATCAATGAAAGGCCATCTCTTTCTGAGCTCTCCTGCATACACTCTTTCATTCTTTCATTTACATTTTGATAGTTATTTTCTGATTGTATTTTCTTCGCAATTTCTTTCTCTTTTCGTAACAACCACATTTTCCCGTTCATTTCATTCTTTGCTTCATTTATCCTTTCACTCTTTCTAAACCTGACTACATTTTCTCTCCATCAAACGTCACAATATTTTCTTTCCAATTAATATTCTTCCTACTAAAACTCTGTTCTATTCTTTCTTTCCACAATTTTACCACTTCCAACCTCGGATGTAATTCACTTTCTATTTCCCGTAATATTTTATTTGTATTATCTATAATTTACAATCTTTGTACAGAAGATACTTTTCCTTGTCGTAGTCGTCGTCGTCGTCGCCGTCGCTAGTTCACCATCCTCACCATCTCCGTTATCACCGTCACCATCGCTGTCAACGTTGTTGCTATTGTCATGGAAACCCTTGTAGTAGTAACTCCATCCATCTGATTTCAGTAAGCTGTTAGTTTAACGCCGAATACTGATTGATAATATGTTTATCTTAGCTTTTAAAGTTTTGTAACGAAAGAATGTTAGTATTAGAGAGCAATTCCACATTCGGCACTGACTCGATCCTTGTCATTTCCTATGTACGAGCTGACAGAATCGTTAGTGAGTCGAACAAAAAACCTTAGTGGCATTTCTTCCAGCTTTTTACGTCCTGAGTTCAAATTCTAGTGTGATCAGCTTTGCCTTTCAGCCTTTTGAGGTCAATGAAATGTGTCAGTTCATTTCTGAGGTCGATGTAATCGACTTACCACTTTCTTCAAAATTGCTAACCTTGTGTCAAAATTTGACACTGATATCCTCCTCCTTCTCTTTCTCCTCCTTCTCTTTCTCCTCCTTCTCTTTCTCCTCCTTCTCTTTCTCCTCCTCCTCCTCCTTCTCTTTCTCCTCCTCCTCC
>NC_068989.1:74367947-74370487 GCF_001194135.2 Octopus bimaculoides | reverse complement strand
GTGACGAAATCTTCATATTTCTTTGACTAAATTTAAACATTGCCGACGAGTATTGAGTAGGGAACTTCTTTCACTGAAAATTCCCGATGACAAATTAACTGTTTCATCAAAACAAATCTAACCTGGTTTCTTCGGCAGAATATAGATATAGTATTTTTCATGTTTGGCAGGGGATAACTTTCTTAAAAGTAGTTGTACCTCCTTCTCGTCATTCCAATTTTTACATTCTTCTTTGAAGATTTCTCCGTATCTTCTAAAATATGTAAAAAAAAAAAAAGCACTACCTTCCAGTGGGTTGTAAATTCTGTAATTGAATTTGCTAAGCTGTCTGACGAGAACGAACCTGAAGTATTTTCAGACATCTTCAACATTACTTCTAGTAACTGTTGGTATTGTTGCTGGCGCAACTGCAGCACGCAAGCTAACAAATCTTCCGTGTGAAAATATTTTTTTTGTTTGGTTTCGTACCAAGAAAAAATTTAAACGTCCAACTTTTATATCATCGCCACTTTTATATCCTTGGCACACGTTGGATATATAAATTACGCAGCGGAGGTTTAATCAATTTGTTCACACAACGTACTTCGCCTACCGACCTCTACTCTTTACAAGAGTTCGGCTAGTCCATTCTTCCAATCCCCCAGGGGTGTCAATGACTCTCACCACAAGAGATAGATAGAAAAATAGGTAGAGACAAACATATATATATATATATATAGATATACACACACACACATATGTATGTGTGTGGTGTGTGTATATGTGTGTGAGTGTATGTGTGTCATTGTGCTTGCGCTTTTCCCCCACTACCATTTAATACCTGGTGTTAGTTTGTGTATGTCCTTGTAAAGTAGTGGCTCGGCAAAACAGCCCAATAGAGTAAGTACCGGTCTTTAAAACAAATATTCGGATAGCATTCGTTCGACTAAGATACTTCAAGGCGAAGCTCCAGCATGGCCGCAGACATTTAAAACATAATAGATAAAATGATTGTAGTTAAAGTTGTTATGCAGCTCTTGTTAATTGTACATATGCTGTTTTGGACCAAGCGTCATGTTACTGTAACTTGATTCACATTACTGTGCAACACCTTAACATTTCTGTAATATCGATAAACTCTTCTTAACCGATATATTTTTAAATAGTTAAACATCTTTAAAAAATAACAAAACATAATCTAGGTCTTGATAAATTTTAAAAAATTCTGCATAAAATCATTTGTCATTGCTAATTTCTCATAAAGAGTAACTTTGTTAGAAATGTTCCATACGCTTCTCTATCTTAGAAAATAATTGAGAGTAATAAAAATAAATATAAAAACATTATGATTATGTTTGTAATAGTTTATAAAGCATACAAGCGCCTGCTTTTCTCTAATGTGCAGAGCTTATATATTTTATTTCTAATTTTGTAGTATTTGGATATTTCAATGGTATTTTATTTAAAAGTAGAATTTGAACACTATATCATTTGTACATAACGAATTTTGCTTGCTACTTCGAAGTTGAAATTTTAAATATTAGGGAAAATTTTTTATATCTAGCTTAATCTTTTGTTTCAATTTCATTTTGCTTGAATACCTGTGTACGTAGATACTCTAATTCGCACTTACACACTTCAGTGCAACCACACACTCACCCGTACATACACAAATAACAGCTAAAATGAAATCAAGAAATCTATCAACAACGAAAAGATTTGCGTAAAATATGAATTTCAAGAGACTACAGCGAGAATCCACAGTAAAGGTAAAGGAATTGAGTACATTCGCATTTATTTTTATTTCAAAATATTTCGTAGCAAAGTTTCTCTTTATTTCTCTCTCTCTCTCTTTCTCTGCTTTTCTCTCACTTTTTCAATTTCACACTCCATCAGTCTGTCTGTTTCTCTGTCTGTATGTCTCTGCTTGTGATCTCAAACGAGAGATATTCTCAACTTTATCATCTAACTAACATTTTCCACTTACAAACTCTTCAACTTACATATAATTAATATATCCGCCAAATAATTAATGCATTCGCCTAGCATTCTGCACTGAAGATGCACAGAGTGTTGGATAAAATCAGCTTGAAGATTTCGAGAGATATTACTGAGGCGAATGTTTTTTATCTACTCATTTGTCCGTATTAATTTGGAAAAGCCGACAAACATTACTCACATTTTTTACTCAACTACAAAAAAAAAAAAACATGTTGGCACCAAAATACTTATATTCGGTCAGATATGTGTATATATATGTGCGTGTTTGTGTGTGTTTATATATATATATATCAATATATACATATACATACATACACATATATATATTTATATACACATTCATACAAACATATATATATATACCTATATATATAAGTATATATATATGTATATATATGTATGTAAGTATGTGTCTATACAATATATACGGGACTATTTGTGGCGCACATGGAATGGATTTCTTTGGGGTGGGATGCCTGAACTCGCTGGCCGATGAATTCGTAAGTGCCTTTCTTATCGTTGATTTTTGGTGTCGCGTGGCCGAGGATTACCGTGAATTT
>NC_068989.1:74366506-74367418 GCF_001194135.2 Octopus bimaculoides | reverse complement strand
TCGTTATGAAGCGAGATTTGCAACCAGGAGATTTAGTGTTGAGTTCCATTGCACCAGGCTAAGATCGGAATACACTGGACCCGAAAGTAATACGATTTCAGAGTCAGAGTCGGTGCGTGACCGGGGGGTTCGCATGAGCAATAATGCAACATTCCATGTGTATATTACGAAGATGGCAACACTGTACAGGCGAGTGGCTGGCTGGATTCTGAAGACATTCAGAGCCAGAAAAAGAGTGGACCTGCTACTCGTATGGAAGACTTTCGTTCTCAGATGCTTGGACTACTGCTCCCAACTATGGTCCCCAGACATTGTGTTACAAACTAGGGAACTCGAAGAAATTCAGCGCCAATACACAAAGAATATTTACTCGATACAAAAGATGGTCTACTGGGAGAGGTTAAAGGAGCTAAGTCTCTATTCCCTGGAGAGAAGACGAGAGAGATTTGCGGTGATATATATTTGGAAGATCTTGGAGGGTTTAGCTCCCAATTTTGGAATTGACAACTATAACATTCCTCAAACCGGACGGCACTACATCATACCAAAAATTCCGTCTTCCTCATCTGAAATAAGGACACAGTACTGTAATAGTCTGGGTTTCAAGGACCCGCAATTGTTCAACATCCTTCCAGGCAACCTTAGAGGTCTACATAGTGTCGATGTGGAAGTTTTCAATGAAAGTCTGGACAGGTTTCTATCTGAGATACCAGATGAACCCACATCGCGGTAGGAGACGCAAAGAAGAATAGCTCCGTCCAACTTGCTACTTCACCAAAAACTATATCGGAAACAACACGGAATGACTACTGGAGGTGCACCACCATGACCTCAGCCCTTGGCTGAAATCTATAAAAATAAACGGTAAAAGATATATATACATATATATATATATATATATATATATATATA
>NC_068989.1:74361575-74365802 GCF_001194135.2 Octopus bimaculoides | reverse complement strand
TATATATATGTCTGTGTGTGTATTTATATATACGTATCGCCAAAATGTTATTCCATAATCTAAATTAGCGACAACCTTCAAACGCATAAGATATAAAGTTGAAGAGCTTACGTCACATATTAGCAAAATTACTAATTACGCTGCATGCACCAAAACAGAGGATGTTATATCAACAACGTTGCTCTTTCGATCTAGAGGACTTGATTGTCTAGAACAGATAATGTTTGCCATACCAATCAATAAATCCCATTTGCTATATTAAGATGCTTAAGTAATGGAAGCTCTCATGAGCTCTATATTTATTTCATTTATGTATTTATTTCTAGGACATTCAATCAAAGACATTGATGTATACATCTTGAGGTAGTAACATAATGTTGAGAGTTTCCCAGGTTATGAAGGATCCAGAACAAATGTCTTATATACTGAGGCCCATCCTTATATTTTAAACCATAATTTTGTCATGCCTTGTAGTTCCAATTTTGGATGAGTAGGTGGGTTAGTGGAGGGGAGAGATTCGTCTGTGTACTTCGGTTTCCACACATCATGAGAACAATGACTCCCTCCCAACGAGAAGTTTGCTTCCCGCTATTTCAGTTTCTATTAATTTTCCATATTATTTTCGTAATCAAAGAATTTCAAAATTACAGGTATGTTTAAGACGAATCTCAGTTGAAATAAAACTGTTTCTGACATATATTTAATCAGTCTTTATTAAATATATTTTAATCAAAAATCATTTACACACTTAAATTAAGAAAAGTGCTGCTGCTGCCTTTGAGTGTGTGTCAGTAACACAGTGCAAGTGAGATCGGACGGACACCTATACGCATATTGGGAAGAATCTTCATTCCTCCTCCAACCAGTAACAGATAATTCGCAACAGATGTAAAAGAAACACACTCGAGGCCGGGCACACGCATGCGCACAAACGCACAGACACACAAACTCAAATATTTAAATTTTATTTCAAATGCTTTCCTCCAAACATCCTTGCTCCATCCCATCCACAATGGACGACTTGATTACATATAACATTCATCCACTCATTCCCTAATCGTAGGTGATTCAATCTTTATTCATATTTTCCCCATATTTGTTGATCTACGAAGATTAAAAAGGAACATAAATGTTCCTGGTTGGTGGGAGGACTTGCAAATGTCATACATACATGCGTACATACATACATGCGTACATACATACATGCGTACATATATATTGATACATACAAGTAAGATATATATATATATATATATATATATATATATATATACATACAAATTTATAAATGCGTGTATGCATGCATGTATGTATGCATCAATCAATCAATCAATCAATCAATCAATCAATCAGTCAGTCAATCAATCAATCTATCTATCTATCTATCTATCTATCTATCTATCTATCTATCTATCTATCTATCTATCTATCTAGCTAGCTATCTATCCATCTATCTACATGCGTGTGTATGAGTCCGTGCGTGTCTGTAAGTTTGTGTGCATATGTGAGTATACATATGAAAGTCTGTGTATGTGTTTGTATATGTGTGTATATGTATAAATACCGAGATATTTCTTGGAATAATGTGTCCACAACACCATTGCAAAGATACTTGAAGTAATGTATCAAAGTGTTAATATAAAGTGTGAAGATATTTTATGAAAATAGCTTCATGACAAGAATAGGAGTTCTTTTTCGTTCGAGAAAGAATCACATCGATTTTCAACATTTCTCAGCTACTTCAATTATACATACATACATACATACATACATACATACGTACGTACATACATACATACATACATACATAAAACACACACACACGCGCACACACACACACATACACACACACATATATATATGAAGAGAGGAAGGGAGTTTGTGCGCAAAAGAATGGCTGTGAGACACTAATGTAAAATATATGTGCGGCGGGATTTCGTTAATCCAATTTATATAGAATCAATAGCAAAATTTAATATATCCATCGGTTTCAATTTTCTAGAACTATTTTATTTATGAAAATATTTTAAATGGCAACGTGACTTCAGCAAATTTTAACAGCGATTCACTGTTGCAGGTAAAACGGGTTAGTTATTGGCTGCAACGAGAAAACACAGGAGTAACGTTGTTGAACCTGAATCTATGGTAAAAGGTACATTAAGTGTATGGAAAATTAAAGATCTTCAAATTTTATTTATTTATTAACGCATTATTCTCATCAAAATCCCATCCGACACGTAATTCTGTTGGATAGGTGTCCTAGAATTCTTTGATGTAGCAGTTATGGGTATCTAGTTGATTTAAATTTAAACCAGACGCAGTACATGTTCATCCAAGGCAGACATTCTTAAACAGGTTTATTCGAAGTTTTACTCAGCGGATGCGTGAAGCGAACTGAAATTCAAGTATTAGATAGTCCTTAAAGTTTATTCCAGGTGATGGACCATAAAATCTTAGGGTACATGACAGTAGAGGTTTTGTTGAAATACAATACGGCTATTTTTCTAGTATCACTAAAGCTTCGAATGACTATTTTTGATATTAAGGGGACAGAATATTTTATAAACTTTGTATTAGAAACAACTTTAATTAGATCAGAACTCATTCAGACCAGTAATCTCTCATAATGAAAACAATATTATACAATATATAATACATGAACAGATTTTAAAAGAATTAAGCTATTACATAATCTTTGTTTCAAGTCAGTAGAGCATGAACTAAATAGAAATACCATCAGCTGTTACTGCACTACATTTTTGTCAGGCTTTGCCCTGTATGCAGACAAAATAAATTGCTCTTACTGTTACAATGATGCTTATTAACATATCAGAATTATTAAATGCTGCGTCTAAACTATTACGTATCACTCTATGGATATTATCGGTCTCGCTATAGATTAAGTTAACTGTACTATTGGATTTCTTACTCAATTCATTTAATTCATGAGTGGTTTGGGATTAGTTACCTCCCATAAGCTAACTTCATGATTGTTTCCATTACTACTACTACTACTACTACTACTACTACTACTACTACTACTACTACTACTACTACTACTACTACAGCTGCTGCTGCTAGCCAAACATGTTCATTATTCCCCATGAAACGTTCATATCATGATCTACCGTTTCCGTATAGTTATTATTTTATCAGTCATATTACTATTAATATTAGTTCTATGATTTGTCTTTATTTGGTTCTTACTAGAGTATTCTCTCATACTACTAAAATTGTGCACGGCAATAATATGAGCTCGATTCCTGATTGTCAAGAAGGAAAACCTAATCATGGGCTGATTGAAAACCTTACTTTATTAGCTAGATGGTAGTACGTGTCTATCAAATGCACAGAAAAAATTTACAGGGATATTTCTGGCTAAGTCCCGAAGACTGCGTTATACAAAATTATGTCTAGATTTAGCGATTGTTTTGGTGGGGCGGTTACTGTTTTTGCTAACGTTTTCATTTTAAAAGAATTATTAATACGTTTATTATAAGGTTTACTTAAAATTATATCGTTATGCCTTACGTGACTATTCATATTATTGCGATGTTCAGTTCGATGTCTGGAAATCTCATTAACTTTATCAAGGGTTTTGTTTTATGTTCACTTTTTTATTACCTATATCTATTTGATTCCTAAAATTGACCTTATTTATATGTTCTTTAATTTCATTTTTAGGGATACAGAATGTTTGTTTCCTATATCCAGATTCAGCGCACGCGCACACGCACACACTCAAACATATTCCATAGTACGAACATGAATCAGCGAAACTGTTGCTTTCGAGGTTGTGCAGCCATTGGCTTCGTCCGCCGGGGTAAACATTACAAAATGTAAATTTATCGATTTCATATACATAGGCGTCAATAAAACCAGGTAATGTCATATATCATGTATCTATGCATAGAATTAATGCCAATAATTACTACATTCTTAATTACACTTAAATCAATTAATATAACTATCTCGCAGAATATATAACGAATGAATATCAAGTATATATATATATATATATATATATATATATATATATTAAAGAAGTGATTTTAAATTCTCAATAGCAGAATAATGCTAATAATATAGCCTGAACAGTATAAACTATCCCTATTTTGCAGAGAAAAGTGTAGGTGGCTAGCTGTGGACTCGAACTCATATCCCCGTAATTACGTATCACGATGCTTTGACCGATTAAGCTAAACTACCCACTACAAATTCCTCTGC
>NC_068989.1:74350252-74360360 GCF_001194135.2 Octopus bimaculoides | reverse complement strand
TTGTCAGCTGGATAGACTGGAGTACTTGGAATGAATTGTTTTGTTCAAGAATTCAACGGATCGCTCGCTGCTGAAAGCGAAACTAAAATCTTACGATCATGAATCCACCTTAACCACTAAACCACGTACCTCTTCTTCTACTACTACTACTACTACTACTACTACTACTACTACTACTACTACTACTACACACACACACACACACACATACACACATTGTATGTATGTATTGTGGCCAACCTGGGAGCACCTCTCTGTAGGGTCTAGTCGAACAAATCGACCTCAATGTTTATATTTTTAGCTCGATCTCTTTTGTTCAGCTTCTAAGTTACGTGGACACAAACAAACCAATACCGGTTTCCAAGTTGCGATGAAGAACAATTACATACACAAACACTCGTACTCACACACTCCTGTGTGTAAATAATCATGTTACACACCGTGTGTCCGTGTGTGTGGCCCGCTGAGTCGGTATGAATAATATGTTAATAGTATAAAATACTTTGGAAGCACAACCGATTATATAATGATACAATGGGTACGCAGTTCCATTTTTCTGTAACTACCTGAAATATTCATTGACAAAACTGACAAAAAATTATTTCACCTCTACAGTTAACATCTTTAATAACAATCTAAGCAGGCATTATGTACGTGGTCACTCGATCTGCTTGGAATACTAACCAAATCTCCTTCATACCACATTCTATGGTACAAAAAAAAAACGCATTAAATAATTTAGTCTGAAGTACATTTTTCCTATAAAAACCCACAAAATACAAAGACAGTGAGATATCCAAGTTGTACACGTTTTGATCTCACGGCCGCCTAAACAGTGCTGATTTGATGCTTATACAACGATAAAAAAAAGTCATTAGTATTACAACATTTTTAGTATCAGCTTATTATACAAAAGGAAAAGCTACTGCGTTTACATATATACTAGTGTGAAAGCATCGATTATTCCTACTTGAAGGCTAATGTTTTCATGGATTTTGTACTGATTAACAAGTACTACCAAGTGTAAGAAATAAACTAAGTCTACGTAAATTGTTGCATTTGAAGATTAAAAACTGAATATATTTGTTAGTGAAAATTACTACTTGCATATCATTATCTAATTTTATCTCAAATTATAATAAACGAAACTTGCAAACGTTAAGATATTCATGTTTAGGACAGCTGGCGTTGTTAGGCATGTGTTTGCATCTATTATAGCCCTATTGTCTTCAGTTTATATCTGGTCGCGAAGGTTACCGTCCAGAAGGTACCATTTTAATTGATTACCTTTTCCAAAGTAGTCTCTCAAAGCACTCTGACGTCATTCAATGTCTGGAGGCAGTTGATGACGTCAAGAGGTTAAAAGCTCATAGCCGATTGTATATCACTTGTAATATAGCCAAATTGATTGATTTCTTAGAATAGAATAGAAAACGTTCACATATGCATACATACAGTGAATAACAGACATCCATGCACATACACACACGCACATACATAAAAACAGACACATTCGCAGTATGCCACATGGAAATTTAAACACGTATGCATACATTTATACACAACCACAACAAAGTATACATATCATCAATATATAAATTATCTGCAAACTTTCCAAATAGATAAATAGATTTATGTGGTTGTATAGAGATCGTTAATAAGATAATAGCACATCATACATAAGGTCTGCGTTCCCTATAATGCAATAGCGGCTTAATAACGTTCACTTGTAACAGATTGAGGAGTTTAATGATGACCACATGTATGAGGACGGTAATAACGGCATTCAAAATGAGATTATAAAATTGATTTCTTATACACGCACAAGGTCTTAGTTTTCCAATAAAAGCAATAATAATGTATGGTGTTCATCTTTTTTCATTAAAGGTGTTAGTGATGTCATTTTAAGATTAATAACCTTTATTAGTAGAAGTGTCGAATCAAAGAAAACATAGCGAATGTGGGTTCGCTTTCGCCAAATTCCTGGTAATAAATGTAGCTAAACGACGCAGATGAAAAAGACATGTCTTCAGGAGCAAACAGGAGTGCTTCTATAAGGTTATTTGATCTAGAAATACTAATCAAATATATTTTACATCATACTGAGCCCTATAAAAAAAAGATGATACTGTGATCCAAGATATTTTGTATCTAAAACAAAAAGAGAAGAAAAGAAAGGAATGAAGGGATAGTCGTAATTGAAATGCCTATTGAGCATAAGTGCGCTTTGTTAGAGCTCATATGGGGAGAAGCAGAAACATGGTTCAGAAAGAAACAAGGGTGAGAGAGAAGTCAAATCGTCACAACTAACTATAAAAGCAAGAGTATAGGTAGCTATCACTCGCGAGTGTGTATGACTTTTTAACGATGCCTTCGCAGATTGTTTTCAATGTCTATGAGTTACGGAGAGATCTAACCGGTTCCTAGGCCCACGTTGTCCGTGACCCAGCTAAACATCCCGGTTGTAACTGATGGAGAAAAATAGACTGATGGGACACCTTACTGCTGGGAAGATTTAAACAACGTGAAATGAAGTGGTTTGCACAAAAATATATCACGCAAGACTGTTCTGGGAATTGAACCTACGACCTTTTGATCATGAGCTGAACATTCTAACAATTAGGGCACTTTCTTCACAATAGCTATGTAGGTGAAATGAAATGAAGAAGGCCGGGCAACGAAATCAGATTACAGATTTTGTTTACTAAAAATTTATTGATGCGAGTACATTTCTTCGGCGTATTTTTGTCATCAAAAGCATTTTAATTGGTTAAAGTTCATTATATGCTTGTTCATAGTGGTTTTCAATTAATTAAACTGCTAAATGTTTTTAATTATTAATTAATTTTTTAATCTGCTCTAGTGTATCTAATTTTCTCTGAATTAAATACATAAAGAACCGACTAGTTTCAGTAAAATATTTTGGAAAAATTCATACTTTGCATTATAATGAATTTTATATTTTGATAGATTTTACCTAACGCCATAAAAGGGAATACGACGCTTCTGGTTATAGTCAAATAAATGTTTATATATAGTTTTCTAGTGGAACCAACGAAAATAAAATGTTCTATAAATATTCTTGCTTTTACTATAATGCATAAAATTTATAGTTCTCCGTATTACTGTCTCATCATGTTAAAGATTCTGTTGTCATCCATGTGCTTCACATGTCCAAGCAATCTTAGTCGCCTTTTGCACAGAATAGTTGTCACGTTCAGAAGTGCTGTCTGTTTCAAAACTTCTGTGTTGCTAACTTTATCTTGCCAAGTGATGCCATGATTTTTCACAGTCTCCTCAGATAAAAGGCATTGAGTTTCTTCACTTCTCCTATGTATAGTACCACATAGAATGCAAGCGCTTGGGAAAGGTTAGCTGAAGACAAAACAGCATGGAAAACTCCAGTGAACAAAGGAGTCAAACAGCTCGAGGTAGAAAACAGCCTGACCCTCGAAGCAAAAGACTAAAGGAGGAAAGACAACAGACCACAACCCTGAAGCTCCTTGCTTGCTTGCAGATTTTGCAGCAGAATATGGTCATCAAACATAGGAAGGATCAACGATGAGGGAAATTGCAAGAAGAAGACTACTAGTACCTAATTAATACACTCACAGCTGCTTAGACCACCTATCAAGACGAAAGAGCCCAATAATATATATATATATATATATATATATATATATATGACAAGTTTAAGCACTGTTTCCGTCTCCAAAAATTCACTCATACTCGAAAGCACTTATCTCCGGCGCCGCGCAATGGAGGTGAATCTGAAACCCCCTGGTAGCAAAACGACATGGTAGCAATACCTGTGACGATAAAACATGGAATGTTAGAGATGGGATGCGATTCCACGGCTCCGATGAAACAGACATGTAAAAATATTAATAGAATGTGTCATCAGTACTTCTAAATGACCTAGTGTGTAATTTGATAAATATTTACCTGTTATTTCTAGCATCTTGAACGACCATGTACAGGCCACTTCGTTGCTTTGTATCAACGGACACTTAATATTGTTGTTCAGATCCAAGATGATCCTGATTCATTAGTTGCAGTATTTCTTTGTTTTGAATAATAAGACAAAATCATTTTAAACACAGTAGGTTGCCTCTAACATATATCTTAAGGCAGTAAGTCGACTTTTAATTTTAACACACACACACACAAACGAGAGGCTGTCCTTCTACCGCACCGTGTCGTGTTTAACAACTTAGTGAAGGGTGTCAGCAACAGTAATATGGCCTTGTGACACTTTAGCCCCTATATCACTTCTGTCTACTAACTTTTCTGTATAGCTAACCTTTATGTCTAGATAACTTGTCTGTCTGGATATTTATTCTCCACCTAATTCTTTCACACCTTTACATCTTGCTAACTTCTCTGTGTAAGTAATTATTCTCCAAATAGTTAATTCATACCTTTACATTGTCAACAGTGCTTAGAACTTTATGGATTAAATTTTTAAAATGCTACGTAGTAAAAAATCTAACTCCACCATTGGGTATAGTACACCTTTATTAATTTTTTTTATTTTGTAATTTTTCTTATTCATTTATGTTAATTTATTTATAATCATCTTACTCCTAGCAGTATCTTAAAATACCATTAGCTTACTGATTATACTTGTTAGGTCCTAACCTGACTTTCTATTAAATACTAGATATAAGCTATTAGTCTGTGGCTGACCGATATGGATCTAGTTATTCCTTCCTTGACTTTGTTACATTTCGAATCATTATAAGCCACCGGGAATATTACACGCTTTAATCACCATCATTTTAATATAATAAGATTCACCTTGCTTGGTACTCCCATAATAATATTTATATAGCCAATTTAATCAAGTGCTATTTAATGTAACCTACTTATAGTCCTCTCTCGAGAGTTGACCATTTATAATCTATAATTTGAAATAATTATTCGTAGGCTTAATTATGAGATTATAATTTAATTATTTAAACTTAACTCATTCGGTAGTGTATCCACCCTAGAGAGTATTATAATATATATCTACCCCTTTCCAAGATTGGTATCTTTTATATATGGTTGATATAAAATATTCCTTATTTTTTTATTATTATTAGTGGATTTATATTTTTCGCCCCCAAACTTATGTTTATTTTCAACTATATTTTTATATACGATTATTATTTAAAGACATCAGGTTTCATTCATCCCTACTTATAACGTCTAACATCAAAAGTCCTTCATTCTTTTATTTTTATTGTGTGTAATATAAACATCTTTTATTTTTGTTTTTATTTTTATTATCCATTTATTTTTAATTTTATTTCTATTAATAACTTTTTTGTAATTCTTATATATTTTTTAATAATTTAAAAAATATTTTTGTCTCTTTACATATTTTTATAAACCGTCTACATTTTTTTACAATTTTCAGTCTTTAAATTTTTATATCTGAATATACTTCTTTATCTATTTTCAATAATATTTAAATATTTACCATATATTTAAAACTTAATATTCAATATGTCTTATCGTTGCCCTCCTGTAATTGGTGCGTACGTTCAAAAAGCTTTTTACTGCTATTTTATTGGTATCTCTATTATAAATTCCACATATCTTCATCTTTACCCTAATATTATTTATATACTCTATAAGATCGTGGTGTGGCAGAATCGTTAGCACGCCTAGCGAAATGGTTCTCAGTATTTCGTCCGTCTTTACGTTTTGAGTTCAAATTCGGCTGATGCCGACTTTGCCTTTCATCCTTCGGGGTTGATTAAAGAAGTAAAAGTTACGCCTTGGTGTCGATGTAATCGACTTCAGCCCCTCCCTCAAGCTGTTCTTGTGGAAAAAAAAATTGAAATCGTTATTTATATACTCTATATTACTTTAAAATTGTAATGTCTTTATTACTTTTATATCTTAAAGCATCTATTTCCATTATAATTAATTTTTTACCCATGTTTAATTTCCAATTTCTCTCATTGCTATAATATTGTATCTCTGCTTAGTTGTAGTAGATTCGTTTTATTCCCATGCAATGATTCCAGTCATAGTTTAGACTTTCGCCCTCATTACCCTTATTCCATTATCTTTCAACATATTCCTCTATTAATGCTATGATAATTAATAAAGGTTGCCAGCTTTCCTTCTTTCTTTTTTCTGTCTTTCTTTTTTCTTTCTTTCTCTTTTCTTTCTTTCTTTCTTTCTTTCTTTCTTTCTTTTTTCTTTCTTTTGTCTTCTCTTCGTCCCTCCCCTATCCCTTACTATCTTGTTGACCTTGATAATTTAGTAGGTTGACCTGACCACAAATCATTTTCTAACACTGACCAGTAGACATTAAACAACTCTTTAATAGATAAACCTAGACTAATGAAGCCGCACCCAGCTCTCTTGTGAGAAGTAAAGATAAGTGTGTCATTGGAGTCAGTTATTCCTTCACCCTCCTAAAAACTCTGCTAACTTCTAAATTACTCTGTTATGAACAAATATATACTATTCTGGTGAATCTATTTTGTAACATATCTATTTTGCAATATATATAGACAAGGACGTGTTACTGGCCTGAAATAGTAGCAGAATCACTGTAAATGTTTTTGCTTTGTTAAATCATTTCGAATGTCCTTTATTTAGAAGTTCATGAATTCATCTAACGAAAACGGTTTCTTTACAATAATGTAATGTTTTCTTTGATCAATTAAAAGTGTCATTAGAAACGGCCGTAATGGATTGACACATGTACCTCTGCTGTTACCCATTTATATTTTATTCGCCTTTATCGGAATCTTCCCTTCGTAAATATCATGGATCGTATAGTTAATATGATGCACATATCTGAACAGCTCAAGAGCAGATTTCTTTATTCATCTGGTTCGAATTGTCTACACATACTACAAGAATATCTTTCGGCCGGTACTTATGCACTAAGTTTGATATTTACATATTGTTGTGTGTGTATATTATTCCGACCTAACGAGTTGCTTTTGTTTAACATATATGCAATTTTATTGATTCAGCGAAAAGATTTTATCCTATTCTACTAGAAGGGATAGATAATCATACATTTCATACAAGAGAAAACGAGTAATCGTAACGAATGATTCCTTTCTTTTATACTGAAAAATATAAGCGAACTTAGTGAAATGAAAGGTCAGCACAACCGACATTTCTTGGCTCGCTTGAAACTCCTGTTTCACTGTGGTGCTGAGCATGTTTATTAATACACTAAGAGGGAAAAGTTCTCTCCGAGGCACAAGTCAGGGCAAGGCTGTGTATGGAAGACCAGCAGTCGCTCATTCATACCACTCCCTCTCTATGGCACCGATATTAACCAAGGGAAAGGCCGATACAGTTAGGCACCAGTAACGTTGTAACACATTTCTGGATCAACGTAAAATAAATGTCTTGTTAAAGAGCACAACACACATCCCTGACTGAGAATGGAACTCACTACCTCATGATTGTGAGCCCGACGCTCTAGCCATTGGGCCATGTGCCCTGACGTTTAAACACTGTGTGGTGAATTAATCGATTAGGATGTACCATTATCATCCGCAGTACTAACATATCTATCATTACTTACACTCATTATCATATTTTTATTTTATTTTCATATTTTCATATCTTTACTCGACATGGTCAACATCATGGAGAATTGCAAAACTTCCCGAACTTCCTACAGACCTCTATCGACTCTACAATGCTAAAGAAAATCATATTTATTACTTAGCATCGGAATACTAAAGTAACTTCTATAAAAAGTATATATTCGTGGTCTCGGCGCTAATGTTGGTAGGGATTTATCTACCCGCTACCTATATAAACAAACGTGCATTTTTCCAACAATTATTACCAACAATTAACCGCAATAATCTATGTGTTACTTCATTCTTATACTGTTTTCAGTAATTGTATTACGGTAATGCTGGGGCCGGGCCTTTTAGATTGATATGAGAATTACACACACTCGAGCAAATATTCAGTCAATTTCTCAAACCAAAGCTGGCGAAAACATAACCTCCTTGGCGGGGTTTAAAAAAATAACCCAGCCATATATTTAAAAAAAGACAAATCCTTTAAAAACAGGAATCATCTGAAGTAGTTATAATACATCAATGACAACAGCGAGCTAGTTTCACCATACAACTAAAAAGAAACAACAATTACCTAAAACTTGAGTGATACACACACAACGCGAGTAAAATTACTTATAGAGAAACGAAAATAAACTTTGGAAACAGCAACGGCAACATAGGTTACGTTGAAACGATGAATGCGTTTTAAGGGAGATAATCAAAGAACATAACATTGTAATACTTCATATAAAGTAAATATAACAAATGAAAAATCCTTCAAGAATCCATAAAAATTCCCGGATCACTACCAAAATTTCATCATCTCTTCCTTGTGTCATTACCAACTTTTCCTGTAAGTTTAGTCAAATATCGTTCACGGCTTTTTGAGTTAATTTGCGCACAGCCGGACAGACGGACAAACCAACGCCGATGAAAGCATAATGTCCTTCCTTGGCGGATGTAATAATGACATACATACATAAGCACATACATATATAGAAAATGTTGTCGAAAGCACACACACATTATGGAAAAAACTTCTTCCAAAAAAGATTAGTAACATCTTGAGAAAAGATTTTATAACTTCTTTTAAAAAGTAATTTAAAAAAAAATCCCTTTGACACTTAAAAACTGTATTAAGTCATTTTTAACAAAGACTTTCATATATACTTTACGGTTTAGTTTCTCAGAGAAGAGGAAGAGGTGAAATGAGAGAGAAAGAAAGAGGAAAAGAGAGTGAGAGAGAGAGAGAAAGAGAGAGAGAGAGAGATAAAGAGAGAGAGTGAGTGATCAAATATAATTATATAGCCAGCCGATGCATTATGCTGTCACTCATTTAGTTAGTGAATGTGAGAGGTGGTGTGAAAGAGAGAAATATTAAGAAGATAGATGCATGCATACATGGATGTATGTATACATGTATGTCTTCTCATTCCAATTTTAGCTTCAACCTTCTCCTTTTTTCTTGTGCTTTCTCATGTACCAGCGTCTTTATTTTCAAACAAAACAAACCATATGCTCAGATGCCTAAAACTACTTAGAGGCACAAGGCACGTTATAAAAACCTGCCTAACCACGTGTCTTAATGGTAAAAAGACTATTAATAGCTCTTAATTTACTATAACGTACATTAACTTATAAATATTCCAGTAATTCTGCGCAGTTTCTATCAGCTAAACTCCATTCACAATACATTCATCAATCCAAGTCTATAGTTGAACCATTTTATGAAGGTTTCACACAGAGAGATCGAAACTGGAAGGAAATCCTTGGGAAATAAAATTCCAAAACACAGACATATCTACGATATGTGTGGTTATCTTTTGTCGTTCGATTTTGATATTTATACTGCATTGCAACAACGATGCAAAATTATTCTGATGCATTCTGAGTTTTAAATCAATAACTTTTGTTTTTAACATTAGTAACGGCTTCAACCGTACGTAATATGATTATTACATACCGGAAATCTTTCAATGTTTCCGTAGGTGCCTTAGCCTAAACAGGGTTTCTATTTCTGCAAGAGCCAACGAAAAACAATCCTTCTCTCAAATCATAACCTCATGTCTTAAATACGGAAAAAGGTGCATTGAAAAAGGAAATGTTCCTAATATAAAAACCTACAAAGTGATCGCAGCTGAAATGCTTTTGTTCATAGGTTTCCTGAATCAGAGCTGACCTTAGGCGAAACAGCAACAGCAACAACAATAGCAGCGGCGGCAGCAGCAACAGCAGAAGAGAAAAGAAAAAAAGAAAGAAAGAAAGAAGAAGGGAAAGAAGAAGAAGAAGAAGAAGAAGAAGGGAAAGACGAAGAAGAAGAAGAAGAAGAAGAAGAAGAAAAGAAATAATAATAATAATAATGATAATAATAATAATAATAATAATAATAGTAATAATAATAATAATAATATTAATAACAATAACAATAATAATAATAATAATAATAATAAGAAGAAGAAGAAGAAGGGAAAGACGAAGAAGAAGAAGAAAAGAAATAATAATAATAATAATGATAATAGTAATAATAATAATAATAATAATAATAATAATAATAATAATAATAA
>NC_068989.1:74347027-74348415 GCF_001194135.2 Octopus bimaculoides | reverse complement strand
ATACCAGCAGATGACAACGTTTCTCTAAAAGAAATGGAAAAACTTTCAAAATACAAAGACCTGGAAATAGAGATAACTCGAATGTGGAATCTAAAAACAGAAACAATTCCTATCATAGTAGGTGCCTTAGGTATAATAAAAAAATATTCAGACAAATACATAATAAAAACACCAGGACTTACAAATATATATAACATACAGAAAATTGCACTACTGGGTACTGCACACATTCTACGCAAAACACTTTCAATACAGTAAACATAAGAGCACCACAGCAAACCACAGCATATACCCAAGGCGCACAGAGCTGCGCGCTCGGTAGTGAAGTGAAAGCACGTTATAAAATTAAAACTACTGAATAATAATAATAAGAAGAAGAATAAAAAGAAGAAGAATAAAAAGAAGAAGAGGAAGTAGAAATTATTCTACATATAGTTATATCTAGCGATTGCTTTATTTCCTATTTGTGTAAGATAGGATAATCTATGTTTAAGTAACTCTCAATAGGAACCCTTGAGAATAATAAAACGTTGTCATATTCGTTGCTTACTTAGCCCTGAGGTCAGCTCTGTTCGGATAGGTCTGTTATCAAAGACGTTTCAGGCAAGGCTAACACATCTTTTATTTATGATCAAACATAATTATATCAGTCACTAATGTATGTTGGTGTGTGTACGCGCGCGCGATGGTGTATACAGACATACACCAAAATGCGTAATACATTGATATGATGTTTACTACATCTTTTTCAGGTGATATCCGATTCTGAATATTATTGAGATATGGACAGCATACAGACGTACAACATGAATATCATTTAAAGTTTTGGGATGATTACTCTGCTCCCAGACACAGCCTTAGGTTATTTATTTTCTATGGCAAATACATATTGATACATACATGATGATGGCTGTTACACGATTTCTTGCAATGACATGTGGTTGTTCTCCTAAACATGAGCAGCACGGGTGTGGCTGTTGAGTTCTTGTACGAGCATACACGCTTTTACAAAAATGTGGTAACGATGTCACGGGATTTAGCGCCCACGCTAAAATATGCTTTCAATCCTTCATGAAATTTATCAGTCACAGTCGGACATACTACCCAAAACATGATATACGTGTTAATAATGATATTAACATACATACATACATACATACATGCATACATACATACATACATATATACATACATACATACATACATACATACATACTTATCAGAATACATACATAAAGCAAAACATGCAAATCTGCACATATACATACATACACACATACATGCATACATACATACACAGATTCATACATACATACATACATACATACATACATACACACATGCATACGTACATACATACATACATACCAACAAAAATACTCTGTTCT
>NC_068989.1:74331457-74347017 GCF_001194135.2 Octopus bimaculoides | reverse complement strand
ACATACACAGATTCATACATACATACATACATACATACATACATACACACATGCATACGTACATACATACATACATACCAACAAAAATACTCTGTTCTTGATGTTGAAATTCCAATGATGGAGCCTTGAATCTAGGTTAGAAACCGGCTCTTTCTCTATTGGCAAGAAATCTTGAAATAAAACTGAACAATGACATACATACAGGAAAATACACACACACACACACCCACACACACACACATGTGCACATATGTATTTACAAAGTCGATGGCATCAACTAATCTGCTCTCGTCAAGATTATTGGGCTTGTTTTTCTATCAGAAACATTTATTGCAACTGGTTTCTTGTATTGATTGAATTGTTGGTGCGTCGGAAAAGTGTCCGTTCCAGCTTTTTACGTAATGAGATCAATTTTGCTTTTCTTCCTGTCAATGTATATAAAAAAATATATATATAATCAGGTAATATAATCGATGTAATCGACTACAACCTTCCCCTCGAAATAACTGCACTTTAGCCTCAATCGGAAAACATTACAGTAATCCCTTGCCATATCACGGTTCACTTATCGCGGTTTATTATTTAAGCTTACATCGAGTCCTCCGTGGTGTTGCTTTGCATTTATAATAAAATAAATATATACAAATTATGAAAATGACAAAAAATATGCAATACAGTACTGTTTCTACTTCGCGGATTTTCACCTATCACGTGGGGTTTTGGTACGAAACACCGCGACTGTCGAGGGATTACTGTATAAATATTATAACTTTTATGTGAATATGTAAAAACGGAACAGGCGGGCTAAGACGAGAGAGAGGGAGGGAGAAACATGAGGGACAGAAAGTCGTTGAAGAGATCACAGAATGTGTGACCTCTGACAAATGAACTTGTAAAAATTATAAAGCTAAAGTGAAGATCAAATAAATAGTGCACGTGTTTAACTGATAAAAAGATGGCCATCTCCAGATATAACAATATGATAAATATGCTTGTTGCTGATTTGGTGGCGAGCTGGCAGAATCTTTAGGACGCCGGTCAAAATTCTTAGCGGTATTTCGTCCATCTTTATTTTTGGGTTCAAATTCCAGTGAGGTCGATTTTACTTTTCATCCTCTCGGGATTGCTAAAATAGCTACTACCACTGGGATTGATGTAATCAACTTACCCACGTCCCCAAAAATTTCAAGACTTGCACCTATATTACAAATAATTTAGGGAAGCATATTGGTTTGATAGAATGTCGGGCAACATAAATGCTAGAATTTATTTCGTCGTTTTACGCTGTGTGTTCGAATAGCGCCGAGGATCACTTGGTCTATCATCCTTCCAAATCGATAAAATATAGCACCGGTAAAACATAGGAATTAATATTTATCGACTAGTCCCTACTCATAGATTTCTGGCTTTGTGCCTTATGGTAGAAGTTCCTCATTTATTTAACTGAATATAGCTTTCAATGATACCGAAAGAGCCACAAGAGGAGGAATAAGAGAAAAGGAAAATGTTGAATGGTGTTTTATGTAATTTTTATGGAATATTCTGCTAATGAATTCCTCCTCTAACTACGCTTTGCTTTCTGAATTTTGCTGTAACTACTAGCTATAAATATATTCTCATTTTTCCGCAGCATATAAAACCAATTTTGTGTTGCTGATTAGATTCACAACATCTATTTGTATATAAAATTACTAAATATCACTTCCGGGTCGTGTTAATTTGAAGTACACATAATAACGATATTCATGTTAGTTGGTGGCGAGGCTGTTTGTAGTGGAGGAGTTAGTGTTGTTTCAGCTGAAGAGATTGCTGTTTGCGGTGGAGGAGATGCTGTTGGGGTAGATAATGTAACAAGAATAAATGTGAGAACTTGGTCCTGTTATTTTTGCAACTGATTTTGCTGCCAGCAAATTGTTGGGTGTAGCCGACAACTCCGCATTTCAATAAGTATAGATCAACGATTAGGTCACTGGTTCTTTCTTTTATCTTTTATCAATTATCATTTGATAAAAGAAGTCTACTGTTAATACCTGAATAAAATAGATGAGATACATTAGCAGAAGTGTTTTATTCTTCAACATTTTCCTGTTTGAAATACGCTCTAATTGTTAGTTCTTTAAACGTCGGAAAACTGTAATCGGTCAAGTAGAAAGTGGAATAATTTGTTAATCGAGAGCCCGAGAGTTTGTATAACTGTTACTGTCTAGATATATTTGTAGCCATAATATTTCATTGTGAATGTGCATGGCAAATACTTGGTGGGTATTCAACTCATGATCATAAGATCATAAGGACATTCGTTCGACTATTAATCTGGGCATCATGTTGTGTTTCCCAACAGTTTTAGACAAACTCTCAGCTCACCGTACTTTTTGTTATAATTTAAAATTGCAGATCAGCATCGAAGCTATATTTTATGTAAGGAGTTTAAGCAGGGTGGAGACGGTAGAAACTAAACACCTTTATTTTTCAGTATTTCTAAGACTAGGAGAAAACGATATGTATTCTCAAACTGGGGATCCAGTCAAGCGCTGCGAAAAGAGTGAACACCAATAGGTAATGGTGTGGAATCGGGTAACGATTATTTTTATGAAATATCAATTAAAATAAACTATTATGATGTTTATTTTTGTACTCTTACAAATCTTTTATAATTTCATTAAATATTTTTGCAAAATAGTAATCAATTTGGAAGTCCCAAATTTTTTCATCGATAATAATAAACCAGAAAGAGAGTATTTTAAAATAAAGTAACTAGGATTTGAAAAAACATCAGAAGCAGTAAGTATCGTATATAGTCATGATTTTACATATCTATTTCCCAAAGATGTTTGTTATCAAAATTAAGACATATAGGAAACAAATCTTGTATTCAGAATTGAACCAATTTTCATTTAGACATACTCCCGGGCTTCAGTCAGATAGATATTACAATCTCATAAATAATTTCGCAGTTGAATAATAAAAAAAGAAAGTTAATTTGATTTTTGACGTAAATGTCTCTGGATAACGAAATCACTAATAATATATGTCACGGCAAAAATATATTTGATTAATTTAATTTGACCCTGTGGATTTAAGTTAGCTTTTACAACATGATTTCTTCTATAATTTAGACTATGAACAAAATGACACGCCTAAATAGTTCCAGTCACTTCTGACATCAGCCAATACGTTTACATTAAAAAAAAACAAAAACTTGAAATCTTTCAGCAAAAGGATATTTGAAATGATAATTAAAATTTTGAGAGGACGATCTGTTTTAATGAGATGACAAATAACTGTCACCTTGCATTTGAAAGAAAAATATAGGGTTGAATGAATTTGGTTCAAGACTCCTGAGCAATGCTAGAATTCTTAAACAGTTGCTCCAACTTCATTCTGATTTAAGTTCTTAAATATGTCCATTAATAACACAATGATTGAGAAAATAGACCAAACATAGTATAGCTGTTAACTGCGTCTCCTCTTTCTAAAAGATTTTATTCATTGCTATAGAAGTGGATAATGGACTGTCTTGAAATTGTATAAGTTTGATCACAGGAATTAATTTCCCATCCCAAGTCAATAATGAAATGATAAATATTTAAACTGGAATGTGCTAATACATACTGTTGAAAAGAATCGCATATATGTAGTCAGCAATTGCCCTTTATCGGAGATAAAAATGTCTGAGATGAGACACTGATCTGATTAAATCTGTTTTTAATCAAATGATTGATTTTAAGAATAAGTTTTATAGTATTTTGAGCTGGGGTACTTGGGTCAATTAACTTCTAAGATGACAACTCAATCCTAACATGTGTTCTCTGCCTGATGCCTGTTTGAAGGAGTGTACTTATACACGGCGAGGAATGTGATGTTTGAAATTGTATACATACATACATACATACATACATACAAGCTTACATGCATGCTTGTATGTTTGTATGTATGCATGTATGTGCGTGTGTGAACGTTCGAGACTGGTTTTGAGCCAGGGAAAAAAACAAAGGTGTCTGACGAAAGGCCAAGTCTCAATAAGCTGTTGAAATCATAAACAATTCTCAAGATACTATTAAAACCAAAACTCTATGGTAGCGTCTCTCCGTATTTTTATTTGTCTTTGACAAAGCTGTAATAAACAGACCCAAAGAGGTTCAAGCGAAGCTTGTCACCTAACAAAGGTATTTTGTTATATTTCACTACACAAAACAAGGCCTTGTGATATTTATTCAAACTCTTTGCCTTCTACGTTCAAATACTACCATGGCTTATATGGATGGTTTGTCGCCCGTCTTAATATCAACATCTGGTCTCTACGAAATGGTTTTCTGCGCTTCGCCTTCTACTATAGTAACTTATGAATCACATATCCTCCACTCCTTTATCCTCACCAGTTTCCCATGCCAAAACCTCATGCGTACTCATGTAATTCCTATGACATTCTATTCTAAAGTTTATTAACTTCAGCGCATTGCCATTATTCGCATTCAAGAATATTCTTGCAAATTACGTCACTGTTATCGACGCGCAGCTTCGTATAGCATGGGGCGTTTTTGACAGCGAGCTCAATACAGAATGCTTTATTTTCCACTACGCGAAAGCTGCAATTGGTGTGCAGAATTTTAATTCAAGATAGAAAAGTTTAGGACAAATACCACAACGCATCTTATTCGATGTTATAATAATCAGACTAATCCAACGCCATGGATTATTTCATTGCCAACCAATTCTTAAAGCATGAAAGGAAAATGGCTTTTGGCGGAATTTTATCACCGAGAGAAAAGAACCGAAGCGAATATTACAGGATATTCTACCCAACACACTAACGAGTTCAAATTATTACCTTTTGTTCTTCACGGTAACTACAGTGAATTTGTCTTTAGGAGTTGAGATATATTACAAACATGTTTTAACTCAAATTTCGCTTCTGCTGAGAATGATAAATTCCTTTCGATCTGGTGGTACCTATGCCACAATTCAATCAATGTTGTTGACTGTGTTTTAGTTCAAGCCAGTTAAAACTACGGCCTTGACATCTAGTTAAATCTTTGAACTTGAAATCTAGCTACGGCACGAGTCACCTCTTTTCGGTATTTCCCACTGATAACGACTAAAGAGTTAAAACACGTCTGGGAATCGATAGGAGGTAGCAATAGCCAGATATTGTGCTTTTATAACTTTTACCATCAGAAAGAATTGTTTTCTCCGTGGTAAATGCAGTGAATTTACCTTTAGAAGTTGAAAAGTTGTAACATATAACTCGCTCCAAGTTCGCTTATAGCTTAACTAGTCATTCAATGTTGTTGACTGCGTTTTACTTGTAACTGCAGCTTTAAAATCTAACCAGAGTGTTTCTTACTTCAGCATTTCTCACTTTCTCACTTCGATATTTCTCACCGATGTCACCTAAAGAGCCAGAAACGCGTCTGGGAATCCAATAGGGAGCAGCAGTGGGCAGACATAGTGATTGACACCTCTTACCATAGGGGAGAATATTTTATCCACGGTAAGTTAAGGGAATTGCCAGCCTAGATGCCTTTTGTCCCAATTTAGACGCTTTTCCAGCCAGCCGTCGGCACTGGTCGCTGTTCTCTGTCGTGCATTGCAGGTTCCCAGTGTTGCGACCTGCTCAGTCTTTGGTATTGTCAGTCCAGTAGTTCCCTCTTTCACCCCAACCTCGTTCAATTGTGCCCTGAAGAATGGCTTTGGGCAAAGAGCTGTAGCGCTTTACGTGACCGCAGTGTGGAAGCTTTCGACCTTTTACGTACGCAAGGCGTGATTCCTGTCTGCAGCGTATTTACTTATTTGCAACCTGACAGAGCTGTTCGTTCGTACTCTGTGTACGGACTGTATAGCCTGAAGTATTTGTGCTCAAATCCTTGGATTCTTCTCTCTATGCTAGCTGTAAGAGTTCAATTCTCACACCTATAGAGTACGATGGAAGTCATCAGAGACTCTTGTTGGAAATGTAATGAAATTGTCTTTCATATGGTGTTCAACTTCGTCATAGCAGCAGAGCGTAAGCTCATATTTTAGGAGCTCTGATTGGATGCTGCCCACTCCTGGAGATTTTCCATCATAGCCTGTTCGACGTTCTGCAGGAGAATATGAGTACCTCCAAGTATACTGTTGTTATTGTGATTTTATATAATGTTGCTGTCATTTTTGAGTTTGTGATTGTAAACCTCTTTGCAGTTCCCACATGACATCTTTTGGTGACATCATTCTATCCGTCAGAAGCAGATCTATTTTATCCTCAATGATAGTGGTGGTGTGTTTCTTTGTTTTTGTAAGGATTTTGAAGGTTTCATATGCAACCTTGCTGTTTCCCTTCTTTATCCCAGATTGGATGGTTTTGCACTGGTCTGCTATCCATTCATCTTTGGCTTCCTACCTTTTCTTTCTTACCTTCCGATTAACAGCGTTCTATTCCTGAATCGTTAGCCCGATCTTCCTCTGGTCCCGTCTGAAATAACATAGATCCATCCTGTCCATCAGTATCCCATAATTTCTTTCTTCTTCTTCTCCCTGTTTTCAAGCCATTTTAAAGTATTATATATGTATGTTTTCCTTTTTAGTTTTATTCAACTACTTCAGAGAGTTCAAGCCGGTCGCTTCCAAAGCGACATGACGTTTTGAGTTTAGAGATTTCCCGGTGTTTGTAAATATGTGGATGAGCTGCTGTGATAGTTGAACTATTGATGCATACACCCAAGAATCTCGGTTAGAGAATTTTTGAAATGTCTTACAGATCTTCACTGTAAACACTAAATGATTGGATTTAGAAAATCTACGTCAGGTTCTTGTGCCCTTCTTCCGTGAAATCGAGTATTTCTAGGTTTTTGTGCAAATTTACTGCTACATAACTTAATGAACCGATGATGATAGTACAAATGAGAATTTATAGTCATTGTACAAGAGCTGTAAGTTCTGCATTAATTCGCCATAGCTGTTTTCTTTTTCCTGGGCTTTTGATTGTACATTCACATCCGCTGGGCAGCTGACCCGTAGAGCAGTGCATGACATTATGTATGTATGTATGTATGTATGTATAGACAGACACACATAAAGTTATATATTAATTATCTATACACGCAAATGTGAACATGCGTGGATTATCTTTTCTGTTAGCCTCTCTGCGTGCTTGTGTGTAGGTTTGTTTGCGTGTGTGCGTGTGTGCGTGTGCATATGTATGTGCGCGTGTGTATGTGTATTCATGTGATGAAAACATTTTCAGTTTCTACGCAAGTCACAAAATGGCTTAAAATTCTAATCCATATTTCAGTTGTAATATGTTGCATTCAGAACATCAAAGGAGAGAGTTTAATTAGAATGGACGTAATTACAATTATCTTAATGGTCTAGCGAAAGGGAGAATAGCGGCAGCTATCTAAGAACTTTAGCTAATCATTAAAAAAAAAAATCCCCCGCACCAAAAATAAATAATTAAGTACATAAATAAAACGAAAAACCAATAATTTAATATGAGGGGAATAACTGATTATGCTTATTATGCGACTTAGTATTATGGATACTCATCGGTATACGACGATGAGTTTACAGTTCCTGGATGAATTCGTTAAATTAAGTTATAAGTGGTTAAGTATCTAAGAGGCCCATATTCTCTTAAGCTAATTTCTGAGCCCAAAACGTTACATATTTTGCGATAAGGCTTGGTGGTGCTAGGAATTAGAAGTAAAATCCATCCGATATCCACCCGATATACATCCGATGGATTTCCACGCAGTACCCGTGTACTCGATTTCCTTTGAATACCATAGGAATAGGTAAAGACTCTTGCTTAAATTTCCATTCCATGCGATCGAAACCGGAACATCAGGATTACCTGTGTCCCCGAGCTATTTAGATAGATTAGAAAAGACAAATGAATGGATTTAGCGGATACCGGGAAGCAAACTGTGAAGACTATTTCGTATTTGCGGTCTTTTAAACTTCTTTTATTTTTCAAAATTAAGGCAAAGTTCTTTTTTAATCTAAAATATACTCTCCTTTAATTTCTACAGTGCTCTTCCATCTGCAAGGTCCCTCTTCGAAAATTCACTTGTCCGTGACGAAAAGTACCATTCTAGTACTATTCCGACCCCGTATAAAGAATTCATGTTTTCCCGTCCAAACGATTTTAATAAGACGGGGCAATGTCCGCCGAATATGGCGGGTGGGGCAAAAAGGTTCATTCGTGAGACGTGACAGGAAAGAGGAGCACACATTCTTTGCATGCGATTAGACCCGGAAAGTTTGTGAGAAACTCATTGATCCAATTTGCTGACTATTCCGATGGCATGCAGGTGTTGATGAAAGGTTAAATAACCAAATTCAAACTTCTTTGCTAGTTCCTGAACACGTACGATGGGATTTTGTTCCACCAGGGCTTTCAGGACGTACTCGTCGAGCTCTGCAGATCTTCCAGGACGAGGTTCGTCTCGTCTTCTAGGCTGTAGTTACCGGCACGGAATATCTAGAACCACCGTTGACACTGGTTTACGCTAATTGTTCGATTCCCATATTCGGCATTAATATTCCTCGCGCTTTTCGTTGCGTTGTTGCCTTATTTGAACTCATAAAGTAAAATATGCCGAATATACTCCTTTGCCACTTCTATTAAAACTTGGAAAAATAACTTGTTAAAATCGAACTGCACTCCTCAAAATTTGCACTAAGAGTAAGTACAAGGTAAATTACTACCTGCTTTTATAGCAAGTGGATGCAGGCAGCTTATACCGTACCGCTCCAACTTTTAGTTCATGCAATTGAAAAAGCCGTATTGTTTATGGGATGACCCATTATATATATATATCTATCACAAAAAGACGATATATCATGCAATAAAATATGCATTAGGATACAGAGAGATTACAATAAAGCACTGGAGTAAACTATTTATAAGTGTTTTGTTTCTTTCGAGTTGATAATTCAATGGAATATATTCGGTTCATCCTCGTTCTGATATCACTGAAATAAGTTCTAAGCATGTGATTAGGCGATTCATTTGACCCGCAGCACAGTTGGCATTTAGGGATATTTCACAGTGTGCCAAAGTGAGAATCCAATTATAGTGAAAGATTTGCAATAGAAGCCATTAGATGTTTTATATTTATGCCTGAAAATATTGTTAGCAATTTTCCCTCTGTATTATGCATTCGTTTACGCGCACACATGCCTTATAACTACCATTCAAAGGAAATCAATGTACGTGCATACTGTTTACTAGAAGAAATCGAATGTTTAAAATTGAATATTGTTACCCGCATGGATGCGTACAATATTTCCATAGAGAATATTTTCACACAAGCGAATTTTTGTACAAAGTTTAAAATTAGAGGGGAGATTGATTATCAGACATATTAATACTTTATTTACGCTTCGCATTTCTCTGAGAAATATTATCATCACAAAAATACGTTTCTCTTTAAAGCGTATTTTCATTCCACGTTGAATCGCCACTATAAAGATTATCGAATACAATATTAATACTATCGATATATAGAGGTGCAACAAATACTAATCTAAATATTCACTTAATAAAATTCCTGTCTCTACATATTCACCACAATTTCGGTAAACCTCTATTAGAAAAGCGGAAATTATTAAATTAGTCTTAACAACAATCCATGCAAACCTTCATCGGCCAAAGATTGTAAAATATCTCATGTTTTTCCCAAAGTTTTTGAAGTTGTTTTCTTGTATTTCCTCGTGTCTCTTGACGGAGTAACCGTGTTTTATGAGTCTTAACGATGACCAGATAGAGCACAATGCGCTATAAAATCTTGCTTGAACACTGCACTTCTCTTGTATAAAACTTGAAGCAGATCACGTATAACTGCTATATTAAGTGATATTTAGTCCTCACTGGAGTGAATACCTTTTTGTTGATCTTATTAACAAGAAAACAGTATACTGAACATAGACTTTCAATATTTTCCATAATGGAGAAGTAAATAACGAATTGGACGAGTACATTTTAGACTGTTAGTACAAAAATATACCTTTCATGAATTTACGTTATTCTAGGATTAATCTTATATGCCACATAATTTTAAGGAATACTTCTAATATTGTTGGGGAACACTGGAATTTCTAGTCCAAATATTATAATACTTTTAAATGATTTACATTACGGAATAAAATTGCCGAAGACATTCTCGAGTCTTAATCTCTTTGTTCCAGTAACTGATGCCGATCGTTGTCTATAACCACGTTACCATATACACATTTTTATTTCTTTCGTTTACATAGAGTCCCAATGGGGGAAAGGAACAGCTTACTAGTTTAAGAAACGATAGCGTTGAATAAATTCCGAATAAATTGCTTCTGGTTACGATATAATCAAATGTTTGCATAATTTTAATTGGGAGGAGTAAATCAGGTCTGTTCTTTTGTCCTTGAAATATTTCATAGAGTCACTGCGAAATGGTATTTGCTACGACCAGAATTATAATGGATCTTAATCCACTGACGATGAAAACTAGATTGATATCTCAAATCTGGATGTGTTTATAATTTCGATTCACTGTAATTTTATACATTTAATATTTTGTTCGTGAAATTTCGGGCACAAATGCAGTCACAAATGTCGAATCACATCGAAGACATTGTAATTATATGGTCTATACTCTAGGTATATTATCGTAGCAACCTTACATCTTAATTAAGCTCCTTATCCGAATATTACATTAGATGAATAAAAATAGTAGCTGCGGCAATATTATTACCCGAACAGCGTCGGCATCCAGAGCAGTACCGACAGTAACAGCAGGAATAGTTTTCTAATAATGTATTATGTAATATATAGGTTCATCTTCGGCAGTGCAATGTAATTCTGCCAACCGCAATACATATATTATGACGCCATTTAACTGAATTCTCGGCAATTTGCTTTATACATTGTAGCTTGGAAATTTTACTGATGTACTTGATAAACGTAGGACAATGCAAATGAGATTTTTTTGTAATCTTAATTTTTCCGTGTTGGAATAAACAGTTTGGTTAAACGTGGGCGTAATTCTTATTGTGAATGAAGCTAGTTAGTAGTTACATTAAATTGTTACCTGGCATTTAAATAGTATGAAAACTATTCTGATTGCATTTTTATTCCTAAATTAATAATAATTGACAAGCTGATTGGAAATACGGCCAAACCAATTCAATTACTTAACGCATATCATTGCCAAATCGTTCAATATTAATGCAGTTAAGCTTGATTCATCAAGAGCATAGTATTCTGTCGATTCCTCATCCAAATATATTGATTTTTCTCTTAAACAAACGAGGAATAGTTTTAGGAGCATGCTACAGTAGACTGTGTTTAAACCCTTTGTATTAATGATTTTTTTTCTTAAGCACAAGGGTAGAAATTTACGAGAAAAGTATAGTTGAATATATCGGCCTCAAACTCGTACATGATTCTTTCGATGTCGGAATGATGATTGAAAATGCTAGTGAGAATTGCATTCTGAATGTAAAGAGTCTGAACAAAGTTTGCTGCCGCCTGCTTAAGCAAGTCTACGAAACTATTGCCCCTATCCTCAGTATAACAATTGTTTATAACATAGACACAAAGTCTGAAAATCGGGCTAGGAATATCTGTGGTCGATTCAATTTAAAGAGCTTGGAAAGGTTTCGTTAAGTTTCTATTGAACTCGCATTTGAATAGTATAGTGAAATTATTTCATGTTCTTTTAATTCATATAGTCTTCTCAAACTCTGATATATAACGACACATTTTGAATAATATAGCAGTTACCCCGTTTCATCAAATATATTCAGTAAAAGCAACAAAAGGTGTAGACACTAGTCTGAATATATTCGTACATAAACATGATTTTTCATTTCAGAATTAACACTGCTTTGACAAAACTGCATGGCATAATTAACGGTTAGTGTCTTAGAATTTACAAGTTTCAGGTTATCAATCGAATTTGTAAATGGTATTAGTTATTTGTTCATCGCTTGAAATGCTAGATTAAGCATGCAAACGACACCAACAAGTCCCAAACAAAGCACAAGACGTCACATATTACTGACTAACAATAAGTTGAACGCCACTACATGAAGACAAAATAATGAAGGCCTAGAAACAATGATGCATTTACAAACTTCACAGTACCAAAAAACTGCACATATTTCGAAGAAATATAGGAAAGCATTCTTGATAAAAACTTTAAAAAATATTGTGTATTAGATGAAATATCTGCATGGATGTATGTATGTGTGTGAGTTTGTATAGTGTCTGTTTGTGTGTATATGTATGGTAAATGTAATGAATAAAAGCGAAAAAGACAGCACAGGATGGACAGATTGTAACAAATATTGTATTAGTCTAACACTTTAAAAGAAGTGAGGAAGATAACCTTAGAGTTTCTGACGTTAGTCCTACATCAGAAGAAAATGATAAGAGGTGAGAAAATGAAAGGGGTTGAGAGAAACAGAAGCAAAGAAGCAGAAACAGAGAGTTTGGAAGCTAAACAGGAATAAAATTCTTGGGGAAAGTTTAAACGGGAAGAGGGAGTGTGGTTGGAGATGCATGTATTGGAGAATATCCATGTTTTGACGCTCTAAGATACTCAAACGAAGGAAGAGAGAGAGAGAGAGAGAGAGAGAGAGAGAGAGAGAGAGAGAGAGAGAGAGAGAGAGAAAGAGAGGCAGACACACAGACATAAAGATAGACAGATTAACAGAGAGACAGGCAGGAAACACATCTCAGTAACGCCAAGAAAGTCATGAAACATTAATCGTTTGTTCGAATGGTTATTAAAAGCCATTTCACGAAACAGACGAAATATCGTGCAACTGAATCACACTGAAGTGGCGTCTGTAATGAAAAACTATTTAGTCCACATAAAGAAAGGGGAAAATAAATTGAATTATATTGAATTAAAATGACTTTTCATGATATTAGTGCTAGAAGTTCACATGTGATTCTTATGAAATTCAAATGGTGCTGGTGGTTCGTTTTATTCTGCTGGTTACCAAATAGTAAAGCAACAGGATAACGCCGTTATTAGGATAAGTTAGGAACATAAAGGAGGCTGATAAAATACTGTAACTGAATAAATTAAGTGAATGCTGGGTACTGGGTCGCCGTCATAGTAGTAGATCCCATTTGTCATTTTAGGAGTGGATGTTAGAAATAAGAGCAACAGCCATGCTACTGGTAGAAGAGGTGACATTGGCTGTATCAGTGACGGTAGTTGCTCTTGCAGCACTAGGGTTAGGAGAAATAGTTGTTGCAGGGATATTCGCAGCAGCATCCGCAGTAGCATCCGCAGCAGCCGCAGCAGCATCCGCAGCACTATTACTTACTCTCCTTTGTTCTCCCACAGTTATTTCGAACTGCTGAACACCTGGTTTCGAAAGTTGTTTCGTTGTTTATGCGTTGTTGTCGTGTACCAAAATTTGATAAAATTTGTACCAAAATAGATGAATAGATAGATAGATGGATATAATATTCAATTTATCACCATCAGTATATAAATATAAATTTAACAAGATGACAACTCTTTTACTTACGTAAAAACGTCCGTGGTTCGTCAGCACAATCTGACGTACAATTAACAAGAGAAAAATTGTAAAATCTGCTTGGTTCTTACCTGCAAGTTTGTGTGTCACACCGAGTCCTGTTTGTATGTATTCTTGCATTTTAATTTCTGATGTACGCAGAGGCATGTTATTTTTCTGACGGACATCGCTGTTTCTTCCGTGTAGTTCTCACCACATCCTGGGCATGCAGTTTCAGAGATTAATAGCACAAATTAGTGCATTTCTTTATTGTGAAGAGATGTCTTTGTCTAAAACGGATCACCGATCCTTTTGTCAGTTTTCAATACATACCAAGTTGGATCTTCTGCATTTCATGTACTCTTGGGTCAGTTGTTATTGTATGAAGCTCGTTCTTTCTCAGTATAATTTTCATTGATTTGGACGTTTACTCTTTACGATGGTGTGCTTGGGCAATTCGGTTCAGCGTGGCGTCCTTTTCAGTGAGTGTGGGTATTATTTTGAATATGATTTTGTTAACCTCATTCTTTTGAGGATTGCAGGTAGAAATGTATGGCACAACAGACAAACTAAGCAAAATATCGGAATTGAAAGTCCTTCCAAACATTGTTACCCATATGTATGTGTGTGTGTGTGTGTGTGTGTGTGTGTGTGTGTGTGTGTGTGTGTAAAACAGAAAATTTCTCCAATTTCCAGTACTTAGAGTTGCTCGCCCCGATCATCAGCTGGTTAAACAAGCTAGGTTTTCTTTTGAATATCCATTATGTGAATATATTTTAAAATATGAAATGAAAGTTTGAAGAAAACACTTATCCATATGTTCTTTCGTTTAAAACCTTTTGTAAATGACACGTGCGAAAACGATTGCTTCAAGCTCACACTTGATTTCCTCTCTGGTTCTCACGGTAAAATTATATATACACATGTGTCTGTATACTCACACATAGACACATATTGATACATATATCAATAAAACTTATTAATTAAACATTTCGAAAACCAAAGTTTTAAACTGAACCAGAACAAAATTCAAGGAGGCTTGTCTTTGCACGAAAGGTACTTAGCCACGTGTATATAAGGCGTTACCAGCTGAGTCCTTTTGTTCAAACAATTAGTGCCTTGAGTAAAAATTCTCGTTTTTTGCTTGTATGTACGCATACGCACTCATTGTTTAAACATTAATGCATTAAAAGTATAACTTAGTAATAGTATCTTCGAACATTGCTTAAATAGCAACACAAGTTCATGACTTTGATTGTATAGACTTTACGACGTTTAAAATATCACTATGAGAACCAAGAAATAAAATCAAAAGCGTGAATTTCAAGCAGCACTTTTCGTACGTGTCGTTCACAAACCATTTTATAGGAAACAATATAAAGATACGCGTTTTCTTTAAGCCTTCATTTCATATTTCAAAAAAAAATTCCGACAGTGGTTATTCAAACGAAAACCAGACTCAATTTACCATTTGATGATTGTAAACGAGCAAATCCGAATGCCGGGAATTGGTGTCCTTCGGGTATAATATATTAAAAAATGCTGTACATTTCTACATTCCTGTACTTTATTGCTTCTGGTGAAACAACAAAGATCTCTGTCTGTCTCTTTCTCTCTGTCTCTCTCCTCTCTCTCTATATATATATGTATATATGTATACGTATATATATGTATGAGTGTGTGTGTATTTATTTTTGTACATATAACTATGTGTATGTGTGTATATGTATGTATATATATATGCGTGTGTGTGTTTATTTTTGCATATATAACTCTGTGTGTGTGTGTGTGTGTGTGTGTGTGTGTGTGTGTGTGTGTGTATGTATACATATAAATATAAGTTCATGGAGTAGGAGTCAACGTTCTCAAGAAACAACTTGAGCGCCTGTTGTGCAAGGTCAAAGTTGAATCTATATAACAGCAAGAAATCAAGAGAGAGTAGCGATATCGAACTCTCTTTTTCACCAAATGTCAATCACAAAAGACTGATCTTTGAAAATGTCGTAACAAAGGCGGTGTCTCAGCATCGTCACAGCCTTTGGGTTGAAACGCTTAAAAGA
>NC_068989.1:74324897-74331368 GCF_001194135.2 Octopus bimaculoides | reverse complement strand
ACTTACATACATACATGTACAAAAACGCACACACACACACATACACACACACACACACACATACACACACACACACATATATATATATATATATTTGAGTATCTGCCATCCTGTCTCTCCCCATACAACTTGATAACTGGTTGTTTGAGCCCGATAGAATGACTACTAGGCTTCAGAAAAAGAATATGTTCGGAATCGGTTTGTATAATCAAATTATTCGAGGCTGTGCCCCAGCATAATGCAGTCTAAAAACTGAAATACATACAACAATAAAGAAAAACGTACTTTTCTACAACTTTCCGTTATATCGCTTAAAACAAGAAAACAGGCTAATATTAATTGCGATCGTCTTCCAGATGTTGATGGTGTAAAATAAAATACTTCATTAACAACGCTAGGTGGAAACAACAATCTAGGAAGAAAAAAATATCATTACTTCAAACTTTATTTTGATGCATTTTCTCTCTTTTCTCTCAATGTTAGCATTTTTTTGTAATTTCCAAAGTATTATTGTCACACATTCTAAACATCAAGTGCAATATAACAAAATCAAATGAACAGAGACACTGAATGCACTGCTATTTTCCATATAGAATTTATCATTACACACAGAGACATATATATATATATATATATATGGGCAATACACATCCCGTGTACCAAACTAATAATGTAGGACGAGCCTATAAACATCTTCTGCATGATTTTATTTGCACCAAACAAACATTTACACTTAACAACATATTATATATTCATAAAATATGTATTAATGCATTTTTCAATACTTCAAAAAAAAAAATCCTTTCTCTTAAAGCATATTTTTCGGTTGGCATAAATTTCTCACACATTTCTGTTAAGTTTATCTAATTATTTTTGTGTTTGTGTGTATGTGTGGAAATGGTATGGAGTATACTACATGCGAAGTTTGTTACAAAAAATATTTAATTATAACATAACTAGGTTCCGTCTAACGTTGCAATTCCATTTCTAATTCTCTAGATGTTCGCTATTTTCGGATAATGTTAGTCAGCAAAAGACAATTCCTTATTAAAAACAGCGGCAATATAACTAACAATTGCAGCTGAATAAACAATAGTTCACACAAGTTAATTGAACCATGTTTAAATTTATACATGATATGTTTTTTTTTATTTTAAAGAAAAAATAGGAAGATCAGTTATAGAAACAAAATAACAGCAACGAAATCGATAATAGAAATGATATGAAAAGAATAATAGCAGTGATAAAGAAAACTTTCTATTCAAATTTGACGTAAGTTCACCGATTTTTAGTAAGAGGAGGAGAAAGCCGATTATATCGACGTCAGCACTGCTTGCTTGGTACTTGTTTATCGACCCCAGAACGATAAAAGGCCAAGTAGACCTCGACGAAATTTGAACTCAAAACGTAACAAGCCAGAAAAAATACAACTAACTATTTCGTCCGACGTGCTAACGAATCTTCCATCTCACGGACACAGATACTTTCTACCATAGGCACAAAGTATGAAATTTGGTGGTGGGGATCTACTCAATTATATCGGTTTCAAATTTTGGTACATGTCCAGTAATTTCAGGGGTGGGTGTACGTCAATTACATCGACTCCAGTGCCCTACTGGTGCTTATGTTATCGACCTCGGCGAAATGTGAACTCAGAAATGTCGCTCAGCGTGTTTCTCGGCGGTGTAACCATTCTGCCAGCTTACTGCCAAGGCTACGCAGTTATATCAACCTCAGTGTTTGATGTGTTTTTCATTTTGTCGCCCTCGAAATGGCAGAGTTGAGCTCGGAAACATTTAAGCTCAGAACGTACAGGCATACTAATTGATGCTAAGGAATTATGTCTAAACGCTAAAATGATTCTGCCAGCTCCCTACCTGAAAATAATAATAATAAAAATATCGTCATCAACAAGTATTCAAAAATAAATGTACAAAATGTGTTTATTTACGATTCCCTCTTACGGCCTCTTTTTGCTTATACATACAGGCAGAGAGACAAGCAGGTAGGCAGGCAGACATACGGATAGATAGATAAATAGATAGATAGATATGTACATTTAGACACATATATACACAAATATATGTGTTTGTGTTTGTGGAGAGAGAGGGGGAGGGATAAATAAAAAAAAAAAAGAGAGAGAGAGAGAGAGAGAGAGCTCGCATTTATTTTATGAGAAGTACATAAAAAGATAAATTTTGGGGCAAACATTAGGTTAGAAGTTAATAGACCACTTGCCAAAATACTTCAGTCTTTATTAATATTAGTATTGTATTCCACTTTATGATCCCCCAGCCAGTTTTTTGTTTGTTCTATTATACGTCACTATTTCTTCATTCATGGAACTCATATACATCTCTAATCTTATCTCTCCTCATATAGATTTGGTGCCAAAAAAGCTAACGCATTGGTTACGCTGAATTTCAGTTTTATGTCTCCGTATTCTACCCTTTCGGCAAAAAAGATCGATAGAATAAATATCAAATTGCTACAAAAATAAATCGACCATATTTCATTGCTCTAAACACTGCACAGCAGTGTCCAGCAGCTCCACAAGGAAATGACTGAGACAAGCAAAATATAAAAGAAATAATTAAATAATTAATCAGCAGCTGAAGTGCATGATCTATTAATCCGTCAAAGTCTTTTCTGTGACCTTGTAACTATATGATCCTTAAGTAACAGCTTCTCCCCAGTACATATTGCATGAGCACTACTCCTTTTTCAGGGTTAAACACATGATTTCACATCAAAAATCTTCCAAATATAACTTGAAATTGCAATATCCTTCTTGCAAATGCATTTCAATAATGAAAAACAATATGGAAATAAAAATAGAAGTAGTAATAATAAAAATTAATGTTTATCTAAATTTGGCATAAGGTCACCGATTGAGAGAGGACAAGCAAGTCGATAACATCGACACCAATACTACATTGGTAATTGTTAATCGGTCCCAGAACGGTAAAAGGCCAAGTGGCCCGCGGCCTAATTTGAATTCAAAACGTATTGAGTCGGAACAAATACAACTAATATTGGTGCGAAATATTTTGTAGAGAAGTTGGTAATATATATTATAGTCCATCTGTTTACATTTTCTGTGAATGAGCGTAATCCTGCGGAGTAGGAGAAAATTAGTTATTGGCCCGGATTGTTTGTGAAGATATTACAGGTGAACATTATTAAACACTGACCACTAAGCTTGCTGAATTTTGTCAATGAGATGATGATTAATGTTTCAGACGAAGTTTAAGTAAAATCGGAAATAAGCTACTCCAATTACTTTAGAGACATGGTTGTCTTCAATACCTATTGTCACCCCCAACATCATTTCGATAGTATGAACTGATTTCTTGCAAAATAACAAAAATATTCATAATCCTTTCTACTAAAGGTACAGGGCCTGAAATTTGGTGGAAGAGGACAAGTCGAGTACATCGACACCAGAACGTAACTGTTACTTATTTTGTCGACCCCAAACGGATGAAAGTCAAAGCTGACAGCGGCGGAATTTGAACTCAAAATGTAAAGATTGACGAAATGCCGCTAATAATTTTGTCCTGCGTGCTAACGATTCTGTCTGCTGGCCGACAATATAATAAAAATAAATCTTTCTACGATAAGCACAAGTCCTGAAATATTGGGGAAGGGTATAAGTCGACTACATCGAATTCAGTGGTTCATTGGTACTTAATTTATCAACCCCGGAATGATAAAAGGCAAAGACGACCTCGGCGGAGTTTGAACTAATGATAATAATATTGATAATAATCCTCTCTACAGGAGGCACAAGGCCTCAGATTTCTGGGGAAGGGACTAATCGATTACATCGACCCCAGTGTTTCACTGGTACTTAATATATCGACCCGAAAGGATGAAAGGCATAGTCGACCACGGCGGAGTTTGAACTAATAATAATAATAATAATAATAATAATAATATTAATAATAATAATAATAATAATAATAATTATTATTATTATTATTTCATTTATTAGCCACTAGGGCTGACATATAGGGGACGATACAGTCGACATGGACAGTGGCGATTTTACGCAGAAACAACGAGTACACAAAACAATAACAATGATATCCACCAAAAGAATATAACAATGAAAATTCAGCAATTGATGTGGGGAGGTAATCAAATGGGGTTGCATCTGGTACCCCACCAATCTTGAACCACTCGACACTTCGAGAGCATCTGGGAAGAGCACCCTTCTACCTTTCAAATTTACTAACCTACAGGTTGTCATAAAAGATGGGCTACAGCAAATATTCTGCTTAATACTATAGATTTGCTTGTCAATTGTTTGACCTTAAACAGTTGAGCATATCCCTTGTTGGCTGACGATATTTGCATCTCTGATCATGAGCAGAAGTAGTGGGGTTTGAATAATTCACCTTTGGAAACATGGGTGTTTTGCTCAACATCCTTAAACCTTATTCAGGGACCTTTTGAGCGGGATGGGCTACTCGACCTGAAGAAAATTCTAACTGGGCCCCACCTACGAGGTCATGCGCTGTTTATCTTGATATGAGATCACCATGTCGCGCACATATGGTTGTGATGCATGTGCCTGGTGTACCCTTATCAGACGGGTAGTCATGATGGGTATAATGGGCTTCGTATATTTTACCCCACTGCTTTCTCACTCAATAATAATAATAATAATAATAATAATGTGAAAAAATCATTGAATTATCAGTGTCGGCTTAGGGCGAGTTCATCAACAAGAAGGAAAAAAATTCCCAACTCAGTTTTCTAACTTTCCTTTACACAATGGTGTCAAATGTGCTAGAGTTCCACTTTTGCATTTTAGCCATCCAACATCGGTAAATTAAAAGAAAAGTTAAATACTAGAGTAATAGATTTAATCAAATATATAAACTTCAAATCAAATATATGTGGAGTTAAGTCTTTGCTAAAAATCAATATTATATATGAGTGTATGTTTGTGTCTTTTTTTGTTCAGATTTATGTATGTATGCATCTATCTATCTATCTATCTATCTATCTATCTATCTATTTTTTTCTATCTATCTATATGCATATTGCACACGAACAAAAAATCACACACCCCTCCCCACACGCATATACACACACACGCGCGCGCTTATAATAACGACCTCATTCTCCAGAGAAATGGCATTCACACCTTTCAGTAGCTACAATACAATACAAGCCATGAAGATATAGTAGACACGAACAATTCACGAAATACATTGACCATTCAAGCGTAACACACCACTCATGTCTTCAATTGTGATACTTTTAATTAGGCTACAGTACTGCACATTACATTATTTATCATCGCTGAGTATTAAATTACATTGAGGTGCATTAGTTAGATTATGCCTAAATTAACTGTAAATAAGAATTTCGTTGCAAAAGAACTGACGTCCTATTTTCGAATTGCAATGTATTGTCTGTCTGTGCGTGTCTATTCTTCACAAACACGAAACCAGTATATATTTATTAGAATATGAGCATGAGGCATTGTAATGGTTATATTTTTCTAATAGCATCAATATTCTAAATAAAATTAAATGATGAGGGAAAGCGAATCTAAATTGTACTTTGTGTACTTTTACTTACAATAAATACAGTACTTGCCTATCAAAAGAGAAGTAGGCTGGTGGTAGGTTTTTAGAGCTTTTCTGAAAAATATTGAAAACTTAAGTGAACTAAACATTTACCGACAACATTATAACTTAATCGTATATATGATACAAATATTATTCACCCACAGTAGAGGGTGAATATATTCTTAAGGTCAACTTTTTGTCACTTACGAGCAGCTCTGGGCTTCATCACTAATTCAGTTTTGACTCAAGCTGAATGACGTTTTACTAGCAATGATGGTCTAATCTGAAGCTCGGCTCTATACTGAGATAAAATAACTGCAATTTAGTTTATTAGAAAAAAAGTTAGGTCAAACCATATAAGGTTAAAATGGGAAAGTAAGGCAAAAGATTAATTTTAATCAAAATATATTTCAGTTATCTTAAATATACATATATATATATATTCTGTTATTCTGTTATTTGTTTTAGTCATTTGACTGCGGGCATGCTGGAGCTCGGCCTTTAGTCGAACAAATCGACCCCAGGACTTGTTCTTAGTAAGCCTAGTATTTATACTATCGGTCTCTTTTGCCGAACCGCTAATTTACGGGAACGTAAACACACCAAGATCTGTTGTTAAGCGATGGTGGTGGGAGACAAACACAGAAACAAACACACACACATATATATATATATAAATATATACGACGGGCTTCTTTCAGTTTCCGTGTACCAAATTCACTCACAAGGCTTTGGTCGTAGGGAGGCTATACTACAAGACACTTACTTGCCCAAGTGGCCACGCAGTGGGACCGAACCCAGAACCATGTGGTTGGTAAGGAAGCTACTTACCACATAACCACGTTTGCGCCAATATATATATATATATATATATATATATATA
>NC_068989.1:74323305-74324333 GCF_001194135.2 Octopus bimaculoides | reverse complement strand
TATATATATATATATATATGTATATATATATATTCAAACTGTCAGAACAAGCAGTTTGTGTGTAAATGATACCTTTGCTCATAGTGAACATATTTATCACCAATTACAAGCTATAGTTAATTATGTGGTTTCGGCAACGTCACACGTGTTTGGAGAATCTATTATTAATAAAGACGGGCTCCTGATGGTCATATGAACATTTTTGTGAATTATACACCTATTTATGATAAAGAATCTCCAGAAAAAAATTCAAAAATATATATTACTAGCAAATTGGTATGTCCAGTATTTAGCACCATCTCTTTACAATTTGGTCGATTGTTTTCAGATGATTCATACAGCAAAACTTACAAGACAATTATGGAAAAGAAAAAAGAAAATCTGGTAAAGTATGAAAACTTGGCTTGCTTAATGCTGAAAGATGATTCCATTTCTTCACTGTTGATAAAGGTGTTAAGTTAAGAAGAAATAGAAAAGACGTTAAAAAGCAACTTCAAAGAAAAATCATCTGAAAAATTTATCGCTGATTAGAATCTTTACTGCTTTTAATATGGTAGGCAATATTGGAGAAAACAGTATGATATTGACAAAATATGCGACGAGTTACCAAGCAAAAACTGAGAAAACTGAAGGTGTTTGAGAAAATTTGGATCAAAATTAATTTCTGAAATTGTTTATCGAATGTGTCGCTTTTTTATATTTAAAAAATTATTTGTTACTTGCAATTTGAAAAAATTACGTTAATATTTTTTATTTTAAAATGTCTTTATATTAAAACATTCGTGTTTTATTTTTACCATTACTAAAATGAGAAATATAGAAGTAAATATAATTAATTATAATAATAGAGAAAAGTGGACTAGAATGAAAAATGCGGATGCAGAATGCTAGAATATTCTTGAATATTGAATCCTTGAATATGCAGTAGTTAACGTTGGAAAAATGCAAGTCAATGAGAAAAAGTTATGATTAAATAAAAATAGTAATAAATGCTCTTTTATTTTTTCATTTTTACAGAATAGTTTAAA
>NC_068989.1:74318767-74322776 GCF_001194135.2 Octopus bimaculoides | reverse complement strand
ATTTTAGATTATTGCAAACAATTATATAAACCAAAATATTAACTTAAATTAAAACAATTTGCAATGAAAATCCAAAAAGTATAAAAAAGTATAAAAAAGAAAAATTGAACACACGATTTGATGAACAATTTCAGAAATTCCTTCACCAAATTCTAAATTTCGCAGCAATATTTAACTTTTTTAATTCTTGTCCTGTACTCTTCCACGTCCAATACTTAAGACTATTAAAGCTGCGAGCTGGCAGAAACGTTAGCACGCTAGGCGAAATGCTTAGCGGTATTTCGTCTGAGTTCAAATTCTTCTGAGGTCGACTTTGCCTCTCATCCTTTCGGAGTCGATAAATTAAGTACCAGTGCATACTGGGGTCGATCTAATCGACTAGCCCCCTCCCCCAAATATTCGGGCCTTGTATCTCGAGTAGAAAAGAAAAGATTACAATATAGATAGATTGGAAGAATACCTTCCGCTATTTAGTTGTGTTCCATTACACTGAGATTTCAAATCCCACTGAAGTCCATAAATTAAGTTTAAGCTTAGTAACAGGGTCGATATCATCGACTTCTCTTTCCGCATAAAATTTTTCACTTTGTACCGAAGATACAAATCAATATTTTATACTTCACGTTAACATATTTCTGATTGAATCAATTGGAAAAATTCAACTTCACTATAGGCTTATATAACATTTGTCGATACCTTTGTTGGTTACAAGGCATTTGGCTCGTTCTTTTGTTTTACCGATTTATTTCAAAACAGCTTTTGGAGGATTATGGATCTTTTGCGTGAACACAACGCAGCAAAACTTACAGGACAGATAGATCAATAGATGGTTATAAGTACACATTTGTATGGTCGAATTATTTACCTAATACTGAAGATGCTCACTTCGAAATAAATTTAATGCATGTTGATACACTTGCGGTTAAAATCAGTTCCTTTAAGGCAATTACGAATCCAACAAAATAGTAACGAGCGATAAGAGTAGGACAGACGAATTGCATTGTTTTCCATTTGTTTCTCTTGTTGTTCGCAGACCCAAGATTGTCTTCGTATTTCATGTTGTTTGCATTTTGTGACGTCCTGTACCCACATATGAATATGTATGTATATATTTACAGATAAGTATGTATATATGTATATAATATATATATATATATATATATATAATAATAATAATAATTATTATTATATGTTAAAACGCCATGCATCCATTTCCAAGTAAATTTATCTATATATATATATACATGCATACACATAGACACACACACACACACACATATATATATATCCATCGATCTCCATGTATCTCTTATGCATGTATGTATGTATGTACGTATGTATATGTATACATATGCATATATGTATGTATGTACTTATACGAGTAATAGATGTGGGTAAACTGAAAGGGAAATCTGGCTTGCATAGTATATATTAAAAATGCTTCAGAAAGCAAATTATCTTAGAAATTTATAAAGATATATCCTAGTAAAATAAAAACAGCAAAACATTTTGTTAGCGGTATTCACTATTAAAGATACCGATACTATAACAAGCATTATATTAATTTGCGATATATCATGTGAATTAGTCTCAGGAGGGAAAAAACATCTAGTCTGTCACGCTAATCAATTTGTTTCATTTTTAAGCCTGCAACTCAGTAATTGGAATTACATTAGAAGGCTTACATTGTGTTTACGTACAAAAATAGGCTAGACTTTAAATGTCATATAACGTCTGGCAATAAAATTTTACGGTTATATTTATTTTTAAAGCACAGTTAACCATTTGCAATCTCTAATGTATATATACCTAAGCATTTTCGTTAATTTCAATTACTGATTTCTAAAGTATCCTCGATATGCTAACAGCATAATAATTAATAATAAACACCTGTAATGTACTTAAGCATAGTAATACCTTGAATCGTATGGATATTAGATTACCAGAAGAGGATCTGATGTTTAATATTGTGTCGCAAAGAATGTGAGTTATCCAAGTTGAATAATATTACTTTGTTGTTCCATTCCAGGTTGATATAAACATATATCATGTTTTACACACACACACACACACACACACACACACACACACACACACACACACACACACACACACACACACACACACACACACATATATACATATATATATATTGCATTGGGATAATACTTTGTGATATTAATGACGTTATATAAAGAACAAATTAAGTCTATGAATGATATCACCTCCATTTTCGTCTATGAAACCAAAACGTTACCATTCTGAAGCCCAATATTAAAAACTAAATATGGGAAGGATTTGACCTTGCAACTCGGAAAATTATAGAAAGTCAAAGAAATGTATGAGAAGACGAATTGATTAAAATACTGAATTAGGAAAAGGAATTCCAGAATTACTTCAGCAAGAAAACAATGAAAAGGTAAAAGAAAAAAATGGGAGATTAAGCAGGAGAGTAACAGGTTGCACACCTCAATCTAAATTTTGTGTTCAATCGCACGTTTCTGGCATAATTGCAAAGGCACTGCCGCGGAGAAACGTCATCAACAGTCGTTGTAGCCAACACCCCAGCTCACGGGGATCATTTCCAGGAGGGGCCTCTGTCGTTCCGATTTTGCAGAGGAAATCAGCAGTACGGGATCCCAGAAATCTGAGATCTCGACGGCAACTTGTACGAACAGGTAGCGACTTGTAAAACACCGGTCCTTCGTTATCTTCAGGTCCTCTGCATTACAGGCGACGACAGCTGGTTTAGAGGTCGAAGCGGCAAAGTTGGAGACGGATAATGCGCCACAGTAAGTTCCGGATTAAAGATTTATCTCCCTCGAATGGAAAGTGGGTTATTAGATCGGGCGCTTAACATTCACGGGGGCCAAGACTTGTTGACTCCAATTTTGATAGAAAGCCGGCTACGTGGAGGACCCTTTTGATGATGCCGTTTAGAGTGACGTGCCGACAGAACCAGGCCTCACTGTGGATGCAGCAAAACAGATGCAAGCCGAACACCACAATGGCATTTTTGAGATCGTGCAAGTAAAACCATTGCAGCCATCTTATAATAAGAATGAAAGATGTATGGACAGTCTTTGGAGTAATTTGTCTTTTAGATTATCAGCGTCATCGTTTATTGCTTTCTCTTTTACATCTTGAGGCAACCTTTCAATCATTTTATGTTTTATTATGCAAATGTTTACCCAGAAAACCATAATACACACACTCACACACGCGCACACGCACACACACACACACACACACACACACACACACACACACACACACACACACACACACACACACACACACACACACACACACACACACACACACACACACATATTGGGTTGGTGCATAATTATTGCGGTTTTTTTTCAACAAAATTTATTCAACAAATCAATAACAATATTTAACAAAAACATCTTTAAATGACGGTCTGACCGTCTGCCAAGCAAATGGGAGGCAGTAATTGAAGTAGATGGTGAATATACTCCGGAATAATCAATTAAAGATGTTTTTCTCACAGACAGTGCCCAACTAATCCTGCTATACTGTATAATCGATAATCAAGGAAATCGCGAGCGTGAAATTAAACATATAACATTGCGAAAATTTTCCCATCACAGCCTGTACATATGCGCATATATACATATAGATATACACACACACACACACACACACACACACACATAATCACATAGAGAAAGAGATATGTATGTATACATATGTGAATTTGTGTATGTATGTATGTATGTATCTATCAATCTATATATATATATATATATATATGTATATATATATATATGTATATATATATATATTAGCCAAGAATTCACAACGACCTCGAACTCACAAGAGTTAACAAGAGAAACAAAGACAGACAGAAACAAGGAAACTTCCCCTGGTATTTGAATACTATACAAATATGTTTTTAAAAAAACTTTCCATTTAAATTTGCCAAAATTTAATTCTTCCAAAATTTGTTATCCATATTTACAGTTAGAAAGATCTCAAGGAT
>NC_068989.1:74313636-74318567 GCF_001194135.2 Octopus bimaculoides | reverse complement strand
TATATATATACGTACAGACACACACACTCTCTCTCACACACATACGCAGAGACAGACAGACACACACACACACACTCTCACACACACACACACTTACACACACACACACATACATACACACATGGATTTGTTTTGATTTTTTTCTCAAAAATCTGTAGTTGTACGTAAAGGTCATCGGAAAATTACATGGGCCAATGTTAACTATGAATACATGTGTCATGTTTAGGAAGCGCTATGACTTCTATTACATTTATACAGACAGACGAAATTTGTTTAAGATCTTGGAACCTGGCAGCTGAAAATTACGAACAAATTATTAAAAAAGAAATCGAATGAAAATCATTTTAAGTCTACATCAGTAAAAATTATACAAATAAATTTAAGATTTTCGATGGCTTCGTATGCAATGTGGAGAAGTGGAATCTGAGTTTTGGGGACAAAAGCATCGTCTGGAGAGAAGAAAGGTTCTTTTACTTATTCAGATTTTCTTCATGCAACATTCAAACTTATCCAAACATTTGAAGTTCTCTAAAGAAAAGATATGTCTATATGTTTACCAAGTATGGTTGAAGGTTAAGCTATGTACCCTACAAATTCCATTATGTGATTTATACATGCTTAAACCAAACATAATTTGCAACATTGTTGCTGCTTCTCGCCTGACGGTATCAAAATATTTCAACTTAATTTTCTGTTTATGCTTTATCTTAATTCAAAGATTTCCAGTCGGTCAGTTAATGTCATGGAATAATCTGAATTTTTGGTCAATGATATGAGAGACGGAGCAAATCTAGAAGACATATACGAGATATGGTGTACAAGTAGTTAGAGAATATATAATAATAAAAATGGAGGAAAAGTGAGAAGCGACGTGATAGTGTGTTGTGTGTGAATGTTATTCATAATGAGGTATCATGTTTCATTATAAATCACGTCAAGCGTATATCTATATCTGCATAGAAAAATAACGACCTGTATTTCTTTTCATGTATAATCCAATATTTCCTTGAGCACACTCTTCAATAATTTCTTACAACTACTTAAAAGCTTAGTTTGAAATTCACTGAATCAGTAAGACAAATATCATCTATTTTATTGAAGTATCTTATATGTCTTGGATATACTTATATATCTATTATAAAAGGTTTTGGGCGTTACATTGAAATATTTAGCATTATAAGATACCAATTTATATCGTTTACAACGTAATGAAATTGACTTCACAAGCTCGAATTTATCTAGTTTAATAGTGAACATTTAACCACCCATATCAGCGATTCTTTCTTAGCAGTTGTATTGCAAATTCTATTCTTAATTATGATGAAACTACTCGTTTTTTTCATGGACCGATACACAAGAATGACTTCTCATGTTCTTGTCCAAATGTGAAGACTGGAATTCAAAATTAAGCTAAAATCTACCTAACTTGTAGTTTCACAGCTCTCCAAAACTATAGCGTTGAGTGATCAGCATTTAACTATCGATGTCTACTGTTACTAGCAGATACACCTCAAACTCATACGTACAGATTAATCGTTACATCAAAAATATAGCTTCTGACTAGAAAAATGTGTGGCCTAGTGGATAGGTTGTTCTTTTCATAATCTTAATGTTGTGAGTTCAATTCTTAGACAAAATAGCATGTTATGTCCTACAACAATGTACGTCAATTCATGTTTTTCCAGTTTACTCAGCTGTAATGTGCACTAAGCAGGTACTGGTGCAGCCATCGCACCCTACCACTTTCACTAATTTAACATCGAAGTGTAATTAAAATCTAATGGACTTTTAGGACGACTAGTACGATATTATAGAAAGACTTCCTTCAGCATTGGATGTCGTAGTGTCATTGACAAATTGATTCTGTCGTTAGTTAGAGCTACTTAATTAACATCTTCCTCGGAGTCGTTGAAAGAAGTCTACTGTCTTCAGCACACTTATAATTAACGACATGACAAAAATAACTACACCATACAAATTTTGGTGAACGCAGATGAAATACTAATTGTACCAATAAATACGACATTTTCCCCAGAGCTTTGATTTGATTTTGGAATATATGTAAGAATGCTTTTGAGAATTGATAAGAGATGAGACTTTAATCGATTTAAGTACATCCACACGATAGCGAATAGGCATTTGATAAGCGAAATTTGTTGAATTATTCGCCTACTTCTTTACAGAGCGAAGGTGCAAGGGCATGGCCTAGTGGTTATGATGTATGTCACTTGGGCATAAGTTTGTGGGTTCAGTTCCTAGCCCAGATGATACATTGAGTATTTGAGCAAAACATAAGCCTACAAAGCTATAATGACTACCGTGTGCGTATTGATGTAGGCGACGAAGGAAGAGAAAAATATATGCTGTGTTTGTATTACGTGAGAAAGAGAAAGAGAGATGCGTGAAGGGTATATGTGTATGTGCGAGACTTTGCAAGAGAGAGTGGAGGGAGAAAGAAAGATATATATATATATATATATATATATATATATATATATATATATATATATATATATATATATATATATATATATAGAGAGAGAGAGAGAGAGAGAGAAAGAAATAGATAGATAGATAGATAGATAGATAGATAGAGAGAGAGAGAGAGCGGATAATGAACTGAGAGAGCACTATATATGTTTCTATAACGAAGCAGGATTGATGGTGAATTTAAACGTATTCAGAAGGAATATCAATATCCCTATCCATGCGAACGGGCGTGTACTCCAATCAATATCAACATAAAGAGAAACCTCAACACAGGTTTGACTAATTAGGTTATACCGATACAGAACAAGATGAATATAGTTTCTTTATTGAAAGTTTGAAAGATTAATTGTATAGTAACTTTGAGAGTATAGCATGTACCTAATGATCGTCTGAAATCATAGAATTCACTGGATATTACTACGAACCAGAAAGTTTGAAGTAACCTATTACAGAATACATACATACATACATACATACATATATATATATATATATATATATATGTATATATATATATATATATATATATATATATATATATATACAGTGTCTAAATATGAGCTACTAATTGTTCCATGTCACGAAGCACAATAATTCACCAGATTTATACAACGAGCCTTTTATCTTCAAATAATCTTTTAGACTCAATACACATGGGAAACTTTATTCAAAATGTAGGGCCTACAGTTGATTAAGGTTACACTCGCTTCAGGAAGAATTATCGGATGCCTTCGCATTCGAAATCAGAATCAATGCTGAAGAGATGGCGATGGTGAAGGAACTGAGAGAAAGTATGATAATTTTTTAAAATTTGGAATGAGAAGAGAACTAGGGATAGAAGTCCGAGTAGTTACTCTTCCCGTGAGACGTGGACAGATGAGTATTGTATATAATGATGGCGATATCGAGAGATACCTAACGGATATATTGGATACGGTGGAGGCAAGTTCCAAGGCAAGATGAAAGAAGTTAACGAAGGAAATAAAACTTTCCAGTTGTTATCTGATGAAAAGAGTAGCACCGACACAGTTGTCAATATAACGACCGTACAATTCGGGGTGCGTCTGATAAATTTAACAAAAACTTGACTTTTCAATGTGGTCTAGAAAGAGATTTGCATAATTGAAGCCAATCCTAGGCCTCATTGCAATATGCTGAGTTGTTTGTAAATTCTCCAGAGTAAGTAAGAATATTAAGTATTAGGACGTGCTCGCTTAACAGGATGTAAGTTGTACTGCTGGATAGAAGTAGAAGGAAAAGGTCAAGGAAGTGTTTAAGAGCTGATAAGCCCTTGTTGAGGGGATGACTGCCTTAGAGTGGTTTAATGTCCATAGTGTGAACGAGTTTTAACTCTCCAGGCGGAAAACAGAGCGAGTTGATCAGGTTCAGGACATGGTAGGCGACTTTAATCTGTGGGAGTAAAGCAACGAGTTGTGCTAACATTTTGTCAATGTACGATTTTGAGAAGTTCAGTAGGGTGGTTACAGAACGAGATAATAGGATGACCGGGATTGTCTGGTTAGGTAGTTTGGGGGACAATGAAATGGTGGAAGTTCGAGTACGGGGTTTTCATTTGAAATGTTCAATGTATTCGTTATAAGTGTTTGTACCTGTGGCGATATTAGACAGAGACAATTACTGTGACGTTTCAATTAAAACATTATGTAACTCAATCTTTCCAGGAACAATTAATTTACCATTTTATCCTGTTGTTTTATTATCTTAGTTGATCGTCCATGATTTGTTTAAAATGTAAGATTACTTGTATTGATTCAACTCACTGTATTTATAGTGCAGGTATACATATGAATGAATTTTACCATTTTATATGAGTAGATTTGAATGAAATGCATAGTCAGCGCCAGAATGTAGTTGTAGGAAATTAAACACTTCCAATGGACATTGAAATAGCCCCCATTTTTGCCAATCACGAAATTCCTTTCTTATCTTTTTATTCTTTTGAATCAGCAAAATCTGATTCATGCTTTTCCTGAAAGTCACTAGCGTTGGTATTCAAAACAACTTAACATAATAGGGAATGGATTACACCCCCCCCCCCACATATATATATATATGATACAGAATGGGATGAGAATGCAAAACATCCAGACAGTTAGGTGATACAAGAAAGGGACAAAACATACAGATAGACGATACAAAGAAAACACGGACAGGTCATTCGGAGTTTTCTCTCTGCAGTCGAGATCCAGATTATCTTTGCAATTTCGGCTGGTTATTGTCGATATTGCTCCAATCCGGCTAGCCCCAAGGAAAAACTAAGCTAAGAGGATATATATATAATATAGATTTAATCAAAAGATTAAATGTGGTACTTAAAATGTTTGAGGCACCAGAATTTGGTAGGGTAAAATACCAAAAACAAAATCAAGAGATTTGGTGAATAAAATTTGAAGCTAAGCAACAAAACTTCAATAGGTTAT
>NC_068989.1:74312203-74313414 GCF_001194135.2 Octopus bimaculoides | reverse complement strand
TATATATATATATATATATATATTGGGAATGGTTATAACAGATTACGTACTCAGTAGTTCATTAGTGATCTATCTTATCGATCCAGGATATCATTTTCAGCGAGGTTTGAACTCACAACTTTTTAAATACAAAGCACTTTTCCTAATTTCTTATGATTCTGTAATCCACCAAGCGTTGTTACGAGTATTGTTTCCTGTGATATATATACATCCGCTATACAAGGAAAATGTGTTTTAGTCGATTAAACTGACATTGCATCTTGATTAGCACTTAGTTTATTGAGCTCTGAGAAAACGTCATTTTAATTTAGCACTAAAACAATTTGAAATCAAAACAAAAGTTAAGTTATAATTGAACCTTTGGACCGATCACTGTCGATTCTTGCTGTTCTACCTCTTCTTAGTAAGGAATACATAAAATATATAAATGGGGTATCATAAAAAACTATTTGCTTGACAGCAAACGTGAATGATGAGAATAAATACTGAAAAAGATGTGATTGTACTAAGAAGATTATTCAAAGTAGACACATATCTTCTTTTTACGTTATTTCCTCCCCTTTTTTCCTTCTTATCATTTCTAATACTTTTTGTGCCATTTCGATCCATAGGTTATTCTTGAGCTAAAAATATAAAAGGCAATGCACTTCCACTTACCGATCTTTTGTATGATAATATTCTTATTTAACCCACACATTGGTTAGAGAATTTATGAAGGAATTCTGTATTTATTGCTAATATTTATTGTTAATATTTATTGTTCTTTAAATAAAAGGACTTCGATTCCGGCTGAATAGCAGTAACTTTCTCCTGATATACCTGCAGTTATAATGCCGAAGTCAATAACGGAACTTGACTCACAGACTGAGAGTTTTTTTTATTTTTTATATGGCAACAACATTGGAGTAGGCGGTTGGATGGTTGTTTGACTGCAGACGTAATTTTTGCACTAAGTTTACCGATTTAAGAATTTAAATCTTTAGAATACACCTACTCAAATTTACTCAATGTCATTCACTCACGTCATCTCTCTTTCAGTTTTTCTATCTCTCTATCATTTTCAGACATACTACGCATATAGACACACATCTCACATAAACATGTTCTCTTCTACGTCTGCTCTCCAATGGGTTAAATACATTTTTAGCTTTTTATTAATCAATCAACCAGCTGCCAAAATGATATCGTAGGTTTTATGTGTATAGTGTATA
>NC_068989.1:74304769-74311751 GCF_001194135.2 Octopus bimaculoides | reverse complement strand
TATATATATATATATATATATATATATATATATATATGCATGCGCTGACACGTACACACATATGTATGAAAATGAGTATGCCTCTCTGTGTTTCCGTATATGTATGTCTGTAATTTTGAATGCCGTGTGCATATGAGTGCGTATATTTTCCTATATTTTATAACAAATAATCACATAAAAGGAAATATAAACTTTCAATACACAGAGGAATTAGTTTCGAGAAGAGAAACTACTGACTGTTTTTGTGAAATCAATACTGATAAAGAATTTGTTCAATAAATGATATATTGAGGTAAACTAGTGCTGTATTGAAAGACTGCTGTTACGTGGTGTATGTTAACATTATGTCAGAGTGGACTGTTGCATGTCTGTCTATGAATGTTAGACTAGACGGTCCCAGAAAATAAAAGGTATCTTTGTTCAAAAGAAACTGCTGAACACTTGATGTGTCGCCCTCAGAGTTCAAGCAAATACGTTAAGAAATCTGTGAACTCTGGAATGTCCAAGACCCATCTTTTATGTATTTTTGTGGTATGTCTTAACTATTTAAAAATATCGACCGCGGGTAGTGATGTTAAATAACTATGAGAACCAAACAAATAAAATTTTAGTATAAAAACTTTTGTAATTTTCAATGAGAACATCAAAAATGTAATGAATTTGAGATACCAAAGAAAATGCTTAAATCTTGGATAAACTGATACAATATTAAGAAAAGACTTCAATATCACTGACTGTTTCTTATCAGAATATCCAGAGGACACACTTGCTCCCAAATCGTAGCACTCGACATTCTGGGACGTATAGCTACTCTGTCTTAATAATGTGAGGAGGTTTAACCTTGGAACTGAAACTTGGCTGGAAATACAAAGCAAGGATAAAGAAACGCGTAAGAAGAATAACTCACTTTTGTATAATGATTTCATTCGATCTACTTCGACTGGAACCGGCATAAGGGATTCAATCAATTAGGTGTATTACTGGTATTTACTTCAATGAGTTTGTGTGCATGGAGCCGTTTGTACAAAGAGTGTTAAGTTTGAAAGTATTAGATCATGAGAAGTTATGGCAGATACTATTAAAAAATGCTAAGAGAACATCGAACACAGTATCAAGTTTTCGCGAAACTTATATTTAGCTATATGCTCTTATGTTCTAAATTCAAAATAAGTTGTATATTTCTAGAACCAGTGGGGTCTACGGATTAATACCATTCTCTATTTAATGACATATCTTGATGTACTGAGTCCAGATTCCAGTAGATTTGGCTACGTCTTCAATTTCTCAGAGTTCAATAAAATTATCGACCATACACTGGGAATAGCTCAATCGGTTACAACCTCACTTTACACCATGTGGCCTTATGCAAACGTGAAAAATTGTTATTAATGCAATTACCTTATCAATATACCCGAAACCAAAATCAAACATACAATTTGGAAAATTGAAGGTGAGAGCGATTTATAAAACATTATAATTTACGATAAGAGTTTCATTGGCAGGTACTACGAATAGTTTCAATCTTTCTCCTCCTCCCCCGATCTATCTTTCTCTTTATCTCTGTTTGTTTCATCCCCTTTCTTTCTTTCTATTTTCTTTCTTTCTTCCTTCGTTTCTTTCTTTCTACACTCACGCGCACACACACACACACACACACACACACACACACACACACACACACACACACACACACACACACACACACATCGTGCTTTACAATCTAGATGCTGTTTTCTGTTATCATATTTGCATTTTGGCACATAAATGTTTCAAGTTACAACATATTTCACGCGTATAATAAAAGATGATAAAAAAGATTATTAAGATGAACGTAAAAAAAACAAAAAAACTATAAGTGGATTCAGATCCTAGTCGAACGCTTTCTAAATTCACCTAATATAAGAGCGTAACCATTAACGGGCAGGTGTATTGTTGATAATACCTATTTCTACTTTCCCTACCGAGAAGTATATGGCGGATTAAATTTCTGTATATGCGGAACTAACCCTAACCCTACAGATAGCATAACAATCTGCATAGTCAAATACTTCCGTAGGAAGACGTGATATTAGCAACATTTGCAGTGTTGCTCTTACGATGTGGTATAAAAGATTCTCGAACTCGTTCTGTAGTGCGCCAACAGGTGGCTATGAGAGCCTGCAGTGACCTTGATGGGGCAGTGTACCGAGTGACATTGTTCTGTTTACTTCATAAGTTATGAAATTCGTGTTTTGTGATGACATGTATGCTGTGGTCTGCGATTTTTGTCATGGACAGAAAGTTCGAGCAAAGAACCTACGTGAAATCTTGCGTTAAACTTGAGAAGTCTGCTCCAGAGACATTGAGCATGCTCCAGCAAGCTTACGGCGATGAGGCAATGGATGGTACGCAATGTTTCGAGTGGCACAGGTGCTTCAAAAAGCATGACAGAGCCACATCTCAATCAATATCCGCGATATTGTGCATTGAAAATTCTTCCCCCAGGGCAATGAGGTGGGCTTCATAAAATGAACTGTTGATCGTAATGCCCAGGCTTAGCCGGAGTCCTATGACTGAAACAAGTAAAATATAAAAAAGGACAGTTACTTTTTGTCTTTTGGAATGCAGGAAGTTACAATCTACATCCTCAGACTTCCACTCAAACTAACATAAGTTTTAATATTGGCTGATAAAAATCTTCAGATTGTTAAGACCTACATCGTTGATCATTAAATCTATCACTGATCACATCATCGGCATTTTTTCCGTTTTTGTTTGGGCTTTGTGATGGTCACTAGTTTCGTATGATATCGCAGAGTGTATAAGGGTCATGTTTCTCTGCTATATTTCACACAAAAGAAACCAATCAACGAGGTTTTAGTGAAAATGACTGTCACAGAATGAATATAATTAAATGAAATAAATGATGGTCACGTGACATTTTAAACTGTCTACATTAATCAATGCCACGCGAAACATAAAATTTCCTTTTCCGATTATTATTTAATTATTTTTACAAAAAATATTATTAAAATTTTTTTTCTCTTTCATTGCTCTTTTCTTTTGAAAAATTATAATTTTCTCTTTTCCTGATTTATATCACCCTCTTCCGTTTTCTTTAGCTAATTATTTTCTCTCTTTTACTCTCTCTGTTTCTCTTAAATACATACATATATAGTTACATACGTAACGTACGTACATATCTATCTATCTATCTATCAAATCTTCTACCTATCTAACGATCTATCTATCTATCAAATTTATCTATCTATCTATCTATCTATCAAATTTATCTATCTATCTATCTATCTATCTATCTATCTATCTATCTATCTATCTATCTATCTATCTATCTATCTATCTATCATCTATGCATACATACATACATTCATATATATAAACATTTCCTCGTCTTAAATCCTCGTGTTCTTCTATTTGCTTCAGTTGTTAGACTGCAGCCATGATAGGACACCGTCTCCGAGGCATTAGTCGATCGAATAAAGATCCATACTTATTTGATTCAAGTTTGGTAAGGGCTATGTTCATTACGTCGGCCCCAGTGCACTGATATTTAGTTTATCTACTCAAAAGGATGAAAGGCAAAGTCGACCTCGGCAGAATTTAAACCTGTAAAGACGGATGGAAGATGTAATCAACTAAAAGGTTATATGTACATGCCTTGTTCTTGTTTTATTAACACTGGAAACCTGAAAGCCATAGTCGAAATTGGCATCATTTGAACTCAGAGCATATAAAGCCATAATTAAAAGAATCTTATTATTCTGTTCCGTTCTAACGATTAAAATATTTACTGTAATATACTATGTGTTGATATTGTTTACAGTTTGACGTGAAACATAAAGGATTGGTGATCGTTGCTGATCCATACCACGGGACTCTGATTGAGCAGACATTAATTTCTCCAACAGCGATCAATTCATATTGTTTGATGGATATATAATTCAATGCAACCTTCTGTTTCCAAGACGGTGAAATATCAATAAGTGGGATTTGGATGCTATTTCTGATAGGTCGAACACCTACATTTGTTGTTTCAACTTCATTTGTTTGAATAGAAATTACTGAAACAGGACTGTAAAGTGACCTCTCCTCTCGAGCCTTGAACTATGAAGTACATGCTGGGAAAAGTCTTATTAATTTTTACAATGATCGTCCTCAATGGATTAGTGAGGATATACCTAGCAGCGTACTAACTAACAGAAAGCAGACTAACTCATTGAAATCTTGAGAAACAGTAATTAAGAGGAAGTAAATTTGTAGATTGCCCTCTAGTTACTTCAAAATTTTAATTAACTGCAAATCCCAGTGACGTGATAGATATTGAATTCAGTAAAATCAATGCGACATATTCATAACATCATATAACAAGTAATGATATTATTAGCAAAATGAATATAAGCCAGTTTAAGTATGTGCTATACATGCAACGAGTAATCGAAAACAATATCTATCTCCAAGAAACAAATTTAACAAGGCAAGGTGGCATCTTAAATGCATATATATATATATATATATATATATATATATATATATATATATATATATATATATATATATATATATATATATATATACCACATAATATATATCTACACGTACACAGACACACATTTATATCGATACATATGTATATATGTATGTGTGTGTGTGTGTGTATGTGTATGTGTCTGTGTGTGTGTGTGTGTGTACACGTAGAGACACATTTATATTAATAAATACACACACGCACACACATACACATATATGTGTGTATGTGTATGTGTGCGTATGCATGTATGGAAGAATGGAAGTGTAGATATGTTATTGATAAAACCTCGAGAAAGGTGCTTCTTTTCCACTTACCAAAGCGAATGGAGATTTAGCCTAGAGCAACCGATGTTATCAGACGGTTTCCTGTGATCATTGAACTGGAACACTCTCTCGTTTGTGGATCAGCAGAGGTGGCCAAATCACTGCTCGTCTTTTTCTTCTTATTCCGGCTCACACGCCTCTCTCTCTCCCTCTCTCTCTCGCTCCATAACCAGCGGGAGACGCTTACTGCTCCTTCTCCCATCTGCGCACAGTCACTGCTCTTTTTCGCTCATTCCAATGGCCGTAAGGATATTCCATAGTGACAAGGGAGGGAATTCCCTACGTCAACATCGACTGTGAAAAGCGATGAATGTCATCCCTCCTCCTTGCAATCCTACAGAAGACTCTCGTATTTACCACGATCATTTACCACGATCATAGGCCACGATCAAACACTTGATCAGGAATCGATGCCACACTCTTCTAGGCCTGAGTGCATCAATTTAACCACTAAGCCATGCACATCCGCAAAAGCAACATGAGATAACTTAAAATAATAAATGTGCTAAAAATCATATTGCTTTATTGAGGACTTTCAATTTTTCGAGACTATTCTATTCTCACATTTTGATTTTACGTGACTTAATTTGTCAGCATGTAAACTTCGTGACCATTATATCTCCGAAACCTCGAGATTTAGTTCCGTTTATAATTGATTGATATCTGCTGGGGATGAAAATGAAATTGATTTGCTTATTATATATCACTCTAGGTGATGTAATGTTATTGTTTTGACGAGTTCTGCTGACGCATTTCCTATAACTAGTTTATGTAGCTTAGCAAATTTCAATAACCTCTTCCCACGTGGTTAGTTTTCTTTTTTCTTTTCTTCCAAATAACATTTACCAACTTTTCTAAGTATCATAAGTAACTGTTTTAATATTTTCATTCCCAGGTCTTTTTTATTTTTGTTTTTGTTTCCGTCAAAAAAATATTATATCTTTGTATAATTTCTCCACCTTTTCAGCACCGGTAGTTGACGAGTAAATTTGTTGACTAAAATGATATATAGATTAAAGTCACGTCTTATTGTAAACACTCAGGTGGAAATCGTTAAGCAATATGTTATTTATTTGAGAAATATTTATGCAACACAATTATGCATAAATCACCCGATGAAACCATGTTATATGTCTGCTACTTCTCCACATTTTGCCCACCTCCTTTCGATAGTACGTCAAGAATATATCTATGTCAAGTTATTGCTCTACATTTCTCGATTGACAAAGGCTCCTTGGATTCTTAAAGTCCAGCTATAAAGAAAGTTTCACATAATTTACTTTTTTTTGCATGTGTATCTTCGTCCTGAGAAGAAAGCGATCTAAAATGGCATATATCATTAAACAGATAACGTTAAAGGGCCTGGGTGTTTTACAGATATGACCTTTTTTTTTCATGTTTTTCTGTGAACTTCTTTCATACTCTAAGAGATTTACTGGGAGGCAGGGTACCAGGAGCATATAGAAGCTAGCCAGGCCTCACGTGTCCACAAACGTATACAGGATGATTCAAATGTCTCCATACATAGGAAAAAATTATTTTCTTTATAAGAGACAGTAAATAAGATTCCCTACATCCCCTGATCTGACCCCTCTTGATTTCTATCTTTGGGGGCATTTAAATGGCATGGTGTATCGCGGAAAGATAAAAGACATAAATCATTTGAAAGAATGCATCACCAACTCATTTGCACATATATCACCAGATGTGCTATTACGAGTTCATAATGAGTGGGGCTAAACATATTGCAATGTGTATTCAAAAGAATGATAACCATATAGAGCCTGTTAAATAAAAAAAAATCTAGGATCTTTTTTAAAACGGGGGCCACATTTTTCATTAATGTTTTACGTAGTGTTTTTGGTACCGAAAGACTTTCAAACTTCGTATACTTATCTATTTTGTGTTATAGAACAGAAAAATATTTTTGTATTCGAATTTATTTCATGTAAAAAGATGTTTTATATGACACATTCTACCAGTGTTCCAAGTTTCAAAGTGTTTCGTTAATGAAAAATGTGGCCCCCGTTTTAAAAAAGATCCAAAAACTATTCTTATAAACTGTTTCTTATAAAAAAGATAAACTGTTCCTATGTATGGTGATTTTAGAATCAACCTGTATAGATATATC
>NC_068989.1:74301187-74304325 GCF_001194135.2 Octopus bimaculoides | reverse complement strand
TGTGTGTGTGTGTGTGTGTGTGTGTGTGTGTGTCTGTGTGTGTGTGTGTTCATGTGTATCTAAGTATATTTATGAATAAATATGCATATATTACTCTGTATACATATATTACTATTTTCTCGAGCACCGTTCCACGTATTTACTGCATTGAAAGATATGTGCTAACACGTATTTAATCCTTCGCCTGCCGGTAGGATTTATATCCCACGACAGATGTGAATGGCTGCTTATATTCATCGGTCACTGGCATTTGGCATTTTCTCCTTTTCCACACCTAGTGATAAAATGGATGACTAGGTCTATATATTTACATATGTGTGTATGTTTATTGGTGTGTGCAGTTATGTACGTTTGCGTTTTCTCGTCTTTAACATATTTTGTGTTATATCATTTCTTTTCAAGAAATGTAATTTATTCGCGCGATAAATTTATGGATAAAAATAATATACGATGGAAAAAAGTTTGTTGTAATAATGTACAAAAAGACTTGATTCTGCTGCAGTGTGGTTATAGGAAGTTTCCATCATAACCACGTAGTTTGGGGCTTCAGTTCCACTAAGTGGACCATGAGAAAGTGAGCAAAATACCATCTAACAAAAGCGATATAACATTTTAGTCAGACAAACTTACGCTTCAACTAATGACGATGGAATAGCGGAAAAATTATATCGAGGATTTTAAAATAATTGTGGAAGACATTAAAAAAAACCCTGCATACCACAATTCCATTATATATATATATACATATAATGGAATTGTGGTATGTAAGGTTATTATATATTATATATATTTATATGTATGTATATATATATGTAATTATAGCTATATCTATCTGACTACCTATGTATATGTTTGTGAGTTGGGATTTGTATATATATATACGTATATATGTATATTAGGGTACACTTAAATAACACTTCATACATGTTTTCATAGTTGTATATAGTCGCATTCTTGATTATCTTTAAGATAAAACACAACCACCTAGGCATACAAACGCTGTTAACAATTGGGTATAAATTTTCATTCTGGATATTGATTCGGTTTCGTTTTTGATATGTAACCCGATTTGGGTTGCTTTATATTGATTTTCTTTACAGTATCTAATACACTAATTAATAACCGTTCTATGTTGGTTTCCCACAGTATATTCATTTCGTTAATAAGGTTCTCGTGATTTTATTATGTTTCAAATTCAATTTACTATTTCGGATGGAGTGAATAATAGGGTTCACAAAAGCACAAAGATTTTCGTCTTTCTTTGGTTAACTATATTAAGGTGTTTGCTTCATTTTATTCAGTAGCGTCTAGAAAAAAACCCAGTAATATCATTTTCAGTATTGCCAAATTAAAGCTTTCATACGTTACACTCATTTGAAATTATTTTGAGTTTCTGCCAAATAGATATATCCGTCCACTATTGGTTCATGCTTTTGGCAATGGTTCACTTTTACTAAAGCAGATTATCCAGATATTAGATTATTCATTGCCACGTTAAATTCACTGCAAGCGGATCAAATGTTGTTACATTTTGAAAACGTAACTTTAATTTCATAGTTTATATTGACCATGTATTCAATCTTTGCAGACATAATTATGTTCATTGTTTCTACAATAATTCGGAGGTATTCGTTCATGATTTGTTTTTAAGTGAATGTACTTCTGTTGGGTGTCACCTAAGTAGACAAGATCAGACTGCTTGACAATCCAAATTTGATTGTGTTGGTGATTTTAATGCAATTCTCACCTGCAGCGTGTTATGGATAAGCATTATTAGATATGTTTGTTTTTTCAATCAACTATGAACATATTAGTTAATATATAATAATGCTAGAAAACAAGTCTTGCCTTGTAAAACTATATCTTACTGAAATACGTAATCTTACTGCAGGCTGGAGTGGAAATAGATATCCACGGATCTCAGTATAGATACCTACATATATAAACATGCAGTATATAAATGTCATAAACGTGAAACAACAATGAAGAATTTTTCTCAGTCTAATAAAATATCCAAAACTGATGTATATTAGACTGTACTTTATTTATAAAGAAGCAATATGAGACAATATAGTTCAAGGTTTTAAAATTCTGGTAGAGCGGTACTGGATATTAATAGTTATCGCCAAGCCAACATGGCAGTCCAAAAAATAGGCCGAACGCTGCCGTTGATTAGCTCCAAGAGGCCATTGTCTCTAGCTAGCTATGTGACACACGAACCTCTGTCTTTTATAACCTTCGAACAGGGGAGGTCAGCTCCTTCCCCTTGCCAGTCTGGCATCTACAGACTAGTTTCGGGGTATTGCCCCTTATCAATGTAGAGCAGCCGAACCTAGCAGGCGTCGCTACTGACCGTCTGTACGAAGGATTATTTACCTAATTTCAGTGGAATACATCCACTGGTTTTCAGAAATAGAGATATTAATATTTCTAAGTCTCTCTCAAGGAGACTAGGGCAGCGGTACTGGATATTAATAGTTATCGCCAAGCCAACATGGCTCTCCTATTCGAAGGTTATAAAGGACACAGGCGATGGCCTCTTGGAGCTAATCAACGGCAGCATTCGTCCTATGTTTTGACTGCCATGTTGGCTTGGCGATAACTATTAATATGCATATATATATATTCTAACCTAACGTTTCTTTAAGTTAAATGTATCACCTTTTCCCTTTCATGATTATGTAGATCACGTCCTGAAAGGATCTACTGTCCGCTGATAGATTTGCTGGTTGTGTTACCGTGTCTATAAGTAAGCTCTTTCCACTAATCCCCTTATCTGCAAAAGCGGCGTCAACCCAGATTGCAATTCGAGTATTTTTGAGAGATATATTATGGACACGTGCATCACTGTGTCGTTCCCTTGACAACTACGCGGTTCGGTGTCTGATTCCTCTGCGCAGCAAATAAATCGAGTGGCTTCTGAGCGAAGTTGTATAGATGATTCTATATGCATATATACATGTCTGTGCATTTGTGTGTGTGCGTGCGGGTGTTTGTGTATATATATATATCATGTGTTCATATCCTACATATATAAATATATTTCTACATATATGTATACGAGTGTGTGCGTGTGTGTATACATACGTACATACGTACATACATACATACATACATACATACATACATACATACATA
>NC_068989.1:74298757-74301093 GCF_001194135.2 Octopus bimaculoides | reverse complement strand
TATATATATATATATATATATATATATATATGTAAAATGTAATGTGCCTTGGATGGCACAGCAATGCACTATAATAACAACAATGAAATATAATATATAAAAAAATCCTTCTTCAGATATCCCTAGGATAATGTGTGTTTCAAATATAGTCCAATTTCCTTCAGAAAACATCGAGAGAGACGCCGGAACACCGACAAAAACATACCAGTCACTACTGAGGCCAATGAAAAAAATTTGGATAATCTAAAAATGAAGGAAGGTATCCTTATAGACAGACAAGGGCCCCAAATTAACATTAGGCTGGAGGTTGGCAGTCAATATATTGTCTAGGTACATCTGGATGCGTGTAAGTTCATTTTTGATAACATGCTCATGTATTATCTATATAAAAAAAGAAAGGTAAAAAGGTAACTGCACGTATAATACATAACTTAGAAGCGGTGCTACGGATGTGCCAGCACACGAACTTTGAGACATGACCGCTTTCGCATTTCTTATGAGGAATTTCGGAAGGAGGTTCGTAAGACCACTGCAGAGATGCTTCCGAAAAAAAAAACCGTTGTATTAAGCAGTGAGTCGATCAATTTCTAGAGATATCTGAAGGAGGAATTTTTGTATTCTGAAATATTATATCAGACTATGAATGATTAAATTATAATAGTTTATCCATTGTTATTATTGTGCATTGTTGTGCCACTCAAGACACATTATATTTTAAAAACAATACACAATGCTACAAGTGAACTATAATACTCTCCTACATACATACATACATACATACATACATACATACACACACATATATATATATATATATATATATATATATATATATATATATATACGTAAATTTTTTACGTGCTTTGTGGAAACGCGTACATATATGTTTCTGGCTTTGAGTAAAAGAAAATCCAAGAGGATCAGATTATGATTTCATGCAACACATTCCTCTCTCAGATTCACGCATTTATTGTAACGGTCATTCTGTTTTTCTATGTCCTGTAAAAGAACTCTAAATGTTAGGCCTGCTGCCAGGCCTTTTGCAATATCCTTCAAACCAGGAACGATCCAGCAACTCTCATAAATATACACATGTAAAAGTACACTCGCACACACATGCATTTATATTCACGTTTGTGCGTATATATTTATATAGAGAAGCATATATCGCACGTGTGTTTGCGTGTGCGTGTGGTTTCCATGCTAGAATCAGTCTAGCTTGAAAACGGTACAGTTGAACTGGGAAGTTCTGCTGTGTTTATATCCGGCAAATTTATCTCTCCTTACGCAAAATCCCGTTCTGAATATCCGTTCCTTTGGAGGAAAAGGAAAGACGAACCAATCAACGTACAGGAATCAGAATAATCAATTAAAATCTTTCCAATATAGTTCAGTTAATTGCTGCAGTCCTGTTAATGTAACCATGAAAATAACAACAGAAAAAAAAATCTTACGAACCGAAAGACCCATCACCACAATCACCACCACCATCACCACTACGACGACCACCACCTTCACCATGACCACCACCACCACCTGAATATTTTTTTCTTGTTAAGATCATCAGAAATGTGTACGATAATGTTATATTTTCTTGTCGGCCATAGAATACAGCTTACTTTAAGAATAATCTAGCGACTGACAGCTTCAATTATTAGCTAACACCTTAACATATTGCTAGCTTTCTCTTTCAAATGCAGATTTATCGAGATGTAGCGATGCTAAGCCTAATTATTGCTTTTGTTGGAGAAGATGTATTGCATGTGGCGGCTCTTAAATGTTAGCAAATTTGAATAAGTTACTATGCCGCGGGCAGCTGCGTGGTATGCTGTTTCGGACAAAGACGCACTGCAGAGAGAGATCTTTAAGAGTGTTTAGGATAACCTACAAATTAGTTTTCCTGGAGGCATTCTCTGCAAACTTATAGACACATGCATACACAAGAAGGATACGCACACAGAGGCATACAAACATAAATATATATAGTGAGGTAAATAGATAGGCCGAAAAATAATAGTTTCATATATGGATGTACACGCTCACAAATATGGATATGTGTTTTTCAAATGCGTGAGCATCTGTGTGAATGGTTGATGTGTGTGTGATGGTGTGTCTTTGAATGTGCGTGTTTGTATACCGCTCTTGCATATTAGAGCAAATAAACCTTTAAAAACCTGAATATAGTATAATGTCATACAGTGCAATAAATAAATATCCGTCATATAATTTTATGGCAAACGACGGGTAGATCAAACATAGCCGATTTAGGCTGGGACATATAGACATCAGCACATACACACACAGGCATACACACACACACACACACACACACACAC
>NC_068989.1:74286892-74293205 GCF_001194135.2 Octopus bimaculoides | reverse complement strand
ATATATATATATATATATATATATACACAGATATCCCCCCTTACCGAAATATGCACAATTATGTCCCCTGTCTACAATAATAACGATCACCAAATACCTCCCCTTAGATTTTTCTACTTGTTGAATCATTCATTCATAAACTCCACAAACAATATGGACAAAAATATTTTCTCTAAGTAAATACGCAATTCAAATAATTTTAATGTCGTGAGTAGCGAAAGCGAAACCGGTCGACAAACACAATATGAAATATATATTAAAACTATGTAAAGTGAGTGCATTTTCCTTCCGTAATTTACTTTATATATATTACAACTCACCAAGTGGAGATAATCGAAATTCCTTTTTTTACTTTATACACACACATATATAATAATTTTGATGGAGGTAGTAGAAGCTAATTTGTCTTCTAACTTCATTTAAATTATAATTGCTTCCCTAAGCGGACGATATTTTTATTCTAAGCAGCGCCACGTTACAAAAGTGCAGTGTAATCACAATGCATTTACAACAGATTAGGCTCCACGTATGATGTTGTAGATGATATTATGTATTACCCATTGGTTTCGTGGATCTTCATCATGTGTACAAGCTTACATAGCCCATCTAGTATTGATTTCTAACGATTACATAACTCGAACTTCATTACAGAGTACAATATTTCACAGCAATATTTTGTCATGGGCTGTAGTAGAGTGGCACAATAGAGAAAGACGTCTTTGAACTTGTTTGAACAGCTCTGTTGTGGACTGCATTTGAGTGATTATGTTTAGATCAACCCCCATATTTAATTCTATTAGTTCTAGGTCCATAGGAAATCATATTGTAACCAAAGATTCAACAATTAGACAGGTATCTTTAACTGCATTATCAAATAAAGGATTCAGGCCTTGTGTCTATAGCAGAACAGATTATCAATGAAAGGATTTATATGAAATGCGAAATATGACTTCCACTTCTGTAAGGCCCCATACGTTGTTTGTACTTTATTGAACAAATTTTTGATTTATCTTTGTATTCTTCGATTTTGTTGGTCTTTCATTTCATGATAAAGAAATGTATTTACTTTCATGCTTGACACTATGCCTCTGTCAGAAGAGAAAACTGTCAAAGTAAGAACAAAAACCATCTAATCCTATCCCTGGAGCACCAAATCGAAAGTTTATATCTGATTCCTTATAAGAGAAAGGAGCATATAACCTTACATCCATTCATCATTTTCCAATACTCGATTGGATTTTGTTTCTTTTCTTTAAAAAATATAAACAAAAGGCTCCAGCAGACACCTAACTTTACTCAAGACATCGCTACTTGACATCCAGCTGATAATGGAGTATAAATAAAAACAGGCGTCTCTCAGTTTCTTTTCCACTTCAATAAACCGATTCTGTTATTTTGTAAAATATTGATGTGTTTTCTTCATTTAAGCATATGGAACTATCAATTTCAAGGATTTTTCATTCGTGATCATTCAGTATTTTTCGTAAGTGCACCAAACCAAGACTACGATATTCAAGATGCTCTACGAAGATTTTCTATTCCAGATGTTCCATTCAAGATCTTCTGTCAAGATACTGTGTGATTTGAATGAGACATGGATGCTATTTCTAAAAGATCAAATGGTAATAGGTTATATAGAATCTGTATTCATACGTGGTTGATTTGCGGAAGTGATACTCTCTAAAAATAAATAGATTTCAAGAAAAGGCAATCGTTACAAAGTGAATCGTGTATAATAATAAATGTAAAATATTAAATTTACAAATTTAACACCTCTAGGAATCTTATTGTAACAAAACGTATTGAATTAAATGAAATCTTTAAAAATGTTGAACTGAACCAGAAGAATTAAAATAAAATTTTTAGTTTGAAATACAATTTAAATGCCGCTAACAATTTAGTACAAAAATTTTGAATTAAAGTGCATCTTTCTGTCCACCGTTATGAGTTACACCCTGTTCATGTACATGAGGTTAGCAAGTTCCTGCGTCAAGTAATTAAGCTATTTCCATCACATTTTTTTATATATCTCAATTATTAAATACCACTGTCCATGTCCTCCGTACTGTGATATTCCTGCGTGATGCTTAATGGTCCGAAAATAGTTTCTCACTCCAGCTTCCTATTATTTCTTCCCCTCAGCACTGAAAGACAAATCCTGATTCAGATATAACATCAGATTACATTCATGATTATATTCGTAATTATTGCTACTAACTGCAAAACACTAAACGAGCGTTTTAACCTAGGGCGCTCTATTGTAATACACAACAAATAATTGCAAATAACTGCAAAGCTTGTTGGTTTTTCTTATTTACATTTATATTACCATTAATGAAAAAAAGTATCTCTGTGAACGTATTTACACAAGCCGAACATTTAACGTCAAAGGGTCGTGGTTTGTTGACACCTTTACTCAGAAATATAAAAGTACAACGGACATCGTACAGTATTCCGTAATTTCAACGGCGGTTGCACATCGTCAATTATCGATATATTCAAAATTACCTCTATACTCGTGAGATCATTTGATTTCATAGGATCTCCAATGGTTAACATACCAGTGACCGATTCATGATGCATATTATAAAGACATATGAAAGAAGATTAAAACTAAGAGTAAAGTAGTTCTTTGCAATAAGTTAACCACAGTGCTAGTATGGATATTGAGAAAGTACAATCTTTTAGCGTACTCGTTTAATGTAATCCAGTCACTCCGTGGAAAAATATATTCATCTCGGCATCGCTATAAACTCAGTAATGCAACCAAGTATCTTATGATAATTTTGCTTGTCGTTGCATTACTTAGCCCGTCGGTAACGATTTCAAGTGATTAGGGAAAGAGAGGGAAAAAGAATACAAGAGAGAAAACGAGGGACGGGAAAAGGCGTGAGGTAGAGGCAATGTAATTGTAACGTTTTCACGTAATTATTTGATGTGAAAGAGAGGAGAAAGAAAAATGAGAAAGAAAAAGAGGATAAGGTGAAGAGTGAGACAGAGAGAGGGAGAAAGAAAAGAAGGAGTGCTGGTGATTGGGTAATGAAAAGTGTATTTTTTAAAATTGAACTAAGTTTTTTTATATTGCCTATCACTTAATGCATGCGCGTAAGTGCAATTCCGTGAAATATTCACGCTTATTTACGCGGCAAATATATGCAATTTAGCCAAAGGTTGTATCATATGTAAGGGATATTTTTTCTTTGAGGGAAAAATGGAAAAATAAGAGTGATTATATATATTTTATGAGTGCTGTGTATCGAGTCTATGATATTGTGCGTAAAGTATATGAAGTGTATATGTAAAATGCATTAAGTATTCATCATATTCCAATATCTTTCATATTCAATGAATAGCAGATGAACGACTATCTTTCCATACAGACAAAAAAACAGGCTACATTTTCAGTTTTATTTGATAAAGATTTCAGAAACAATCCAGGAGGTTTACCATTAATTCCGTGAAATATTCACGGGTCTCACTTGTAACTGTCATTGTATTCTCCAATCAATAGCTGATGAATTGAATATTCAGTCATATAAGCTGTAAGTAAAATAACATTAACTGTATGAATATTTATATATTGGGTTGTGAGTTGCGTTTTTAATATGCAAAAATGGATATAAACAATTCATATTTCAGTAAATTTTATTGAATGAAATAATTTCCATTATTAATAATGACATTTGCCCATCTATCAGACAATCTAAATATTCTATCAGCATAGAATTTGACATTTTTTGAGGAAAAAAATGTTATCTAGATGGATTTTGACTCCATCGAAATCGTTAAAATATCTTTTCCTTGAAATGCGTTTAGTAGAGAGAAAAACAAATGGTAGCTCAGAACCTTCCGGACAATCCAATTGATCCACATAGTACATATATACATATATGTATATATAATCATACATACAGGCTCATGTACACACATATATATATACATATCCAGACATTCATATACACAGACACTCATTTATACGTATGTATACATTTATGTTTATTTTTATTTGAAGCTATATTTGAAAAGACAATCATATTAGGCTAAAGAATCACTCAATACTTTTTAGCAGTGTACATATTAATTTCTGAAAACAAAAGGTTTAAGTGATATCGAAGTTTCGGTTTCTGATCCGTGATAAGACTATGATTTACTTAGTGGTTTGTAGATTTTGGCAGGGAATTATGTTGGTAGGTGGAGTAATGTGAATGAATCAAGTAATATTTATTCAAAGGGGACACATAGTATCCATGGAAATGTGCATTGTGTGCTGTTGTATTTACCTTGTTTCCAGTTAATGTTAGGAAAGTACTCACATCAAAACGGTGGTATGATTAATACTTGTTTTAAGTGAAGTTTAATTTAAAAACTGTTTAATATTAAACTGTAAAAAAAAAACCACTATTGTTTTTAGAAGTGTGCATATTTACTAAGTTTTACAATGACAAGTTTGAGAGCATGCATACATATTCCATTGTGCATATATTGGTGTATGTGTGTCGGACAGGTAATTGGGTAAAAGAATTGAAGAGAGGGAACAGATGTTTATTCAATTAATTGACAGGTCATTCGTAATCTGTGTTATTTACATCATCCGTCACACATAATCGTCAGACTCTACTATAAATGGCAAATAGTTTCATTATATAGTCACAAAATATGGAGAGTTCACTGTTCAGAAATTCTAAAAATACTATATAAGGAGAGCATAAATGAAGCGATAGCAGCAGATAAATGCGAATTTAGGGGAAAAACACAGCAACATTAAGTGCAATAAAATTTTAAAATATATAAATAAACTTATCATAACATTATCTTTCCGAAGATTTGGGTAACTGTTCCGTTGTATTTAAATCAATAAATATTATGACAAAAACAAAGAGAGTAAACTTAATAAATGAAAAAAGACAAATAGTGTTCCTATATCAAGATACGAAGTCAAATTTGTTAAGGACATGTTTTAGTAGATGCACTGAGTGCCTAGCAAAGTGGCATAAAATGTTGGAATTTCATGCATGTCTGATTAAGAAATACAGAAACGTCGCACCAAGGTAACGGTATCAACATATACATATACCTCATACGAATATTCTCAGGCCCTGTTTACTCATACCTTCACATACATGTACTCACACACACTGCAGTTCTCATGCAAAATATTTATATCAAAATAGTAATTTCATAAATAATAGAATTTCATCATTTTGTTATGTGATTAAATCAACCGATACCATAATTTGTGTATATATACAATCATACATATCCATACGCATGCACAGACAGATGATATTCGCAAGCAAATATACAACGATTTATACCCTAAGCTATTCCATTATCAATCCTATACACTAATCTATAATTAAGGCTGCATATTACAGATACAACCAAATAGAATAAAGTATGGGAAACATAAATCTAGGGATAAATTAAGCGGACAATATTTTACAGTTAACAGGTAGTAATATTAGCGCGCTAGAATTATCTCAAATAGTTTAAGCATTAGTATGATATAGGGAGGACCAGCGGTACGTTTGTGAATATTGTATGAATAATTTATGAGAAGAGATTTATAGCTAATTACTTCACAGATTAAAGATATGCACTAATCACATTTATCATTACTATCTCAGTGTGGACTAAGCAAGGTAGAAATACAGAAACACTGAACAATACAAGCTATACCAATTTGAGAGGTTGACTAGTAATAATAATATTATTAATGCATTTAGGTTAAAGCTAACACGTTAATTTTTAGTATTGTGTAAGAAGGTTGTGCAGTACATTTGTGGACATCGTTTTATTACAGTACTTCTTTGATTAATTCATTTTATTTACACTTAATTATTTAATATAAGTTTAGACATACACAAATTACAGATGTCATTACTAACTTTATGAGTTTGCTTTTGCATATAATAGATTAAGCAATTTCATAGTCAACCGCTTTAATACCAATCATCTACACAAACTAATGGAACATGTAAAATTAGCTTTACTTCTAGCCGTAAAGCTACAAGTGTGATTATAATATCTGCGTTTAAACTTATTTGAGGTATTTCCGCTACATACATAAACATTTCCAGGTGTACGTATCTATCTGTCTGTCTGTCTGTCTGTCTGTCTGTCTGTCTGTCTGACTGCCTGCCTGCCTGCCTACCTGCCTGCCTGTCTGTCTGTCTGTCTGCCTGCCTGCCAGCCTGCCTGCCTGTCTGTCTGTCTGTCTGTCTATCTATCTATCTATCTAAAATCCCAGCAATAGTTGAGAAGCTCAGGATTCAAAGCAATGACTGAAGGATTTTTAATTGCTACACAACAC
>NC_068989.1:74285319-74286535 GCF_001194135.2 Octopus bimaculoides | reverse complement strand
AAAGACCTGGAAATAGAGGTAACTCGAATGTGGAATCTAAAAACAGAAACAATTCCTATCATAGTAGGCGCCTTAGGTATAATTAAAAAAATATTCAGACAAATCATAACAAAAACACCAGGACTTACAAATATATATAACATACAGAAAACTGCACTACTGGGAACTGCACACATCCTACGCAAAACACTTTCAATATAGTAACCATAAGAGCATGACAGCAAACCACAGCACATACCCAAGGCACACAGAGCTGCGCTCGGTAGTGAAGTGAAAGCACGTTATAAAAATAAAACTACTGAACAATAATAATAATAGATTTTTGGAGATCATCCATTGATCCCGGGCCGAAATACCTCTAGAAAAGAGGGGCTTCTTCGACGCCTAATATCTCCCCAAGAACGTCGTCGCACTTTTCCTCCATTAATCTTCAATAAGAAGCTAAAGTGGACCTTCCCCCTATCATAGTGTCCGATTGGCTGAGGTGAGACATTCCACTTACCTAATGCTCCCCCTGGGTCTCTATTTTACCAGGACTGCAGCCCCGTTAAAGAAAAATAATAACAACAATACTTTTTACTATAGGCTCGAGTCCTGAAATTTTGCAGGAAGGGTCTAGGCAATTCCATCAACCCTAGTGCTTGGTTGGCACTTATTTTATCGACTGCAAATGGACGAATGACAAAGTCAGCATTGGCGCAATTTGAAAATCGATAATGATAATAATTCTTTATTAGCCACAAAAAAAGCAGTAGCGTTTAGAACACTACAAAAAACAAAAACAAAACATAGGTTAGAGGGGACATATAAAAACAAAACGTCTAAGCAATTAAGAAACAATAGCAAATAGCAAAATAAAAGACATTAATGAAATACCCCAATAGGGGATTTATAATAATAATAATAATAATAATAATAATAATAATAATAATAATAATAATAGAGGGGGACAGAGCTGGGACCTATATACACTGGAAGCTATGCCAACACTATGGAATAACAACAGAAAAAAGATGGTATAAACACACGCCAGAAAAGGTCACAGAAAACGAGAAAGCAACCATACTCTGGGATATGCCAATACACACAGAGAGAGAAATTAAGGCAAATAGACCAGATATAGTTGTCAAAGATCATGAAGGAAAAAAATGCTTTCTAATTGATGTATCAATACCAGCAGATGACAACGTTTCTCGAAAAGAAATGGAAAAACTTT
>NC_068989.1:74280660-74282729 GCF_001194135.2 Octopus bimaculoides | reverse complement strand
TCCATCCATCCGTCCATCCACTCAACTAATCACTGAAATACGTCTATTCATATACATCTTTGCGGTATTGTTTAATAACGTTGCGAGCTGGTAGAATCGTTAGCAATGTGGGCACGAAAGTTCGCAGCATTACGTCTCCCTTTTTTTTTTAATTCCGGAGTTCAAATCCCACCGATATCGACTTGCCTTTCATCTTTTCGGCGTCGATAAAGTAAGAATCATTTAAGTACTGTGATTGATGTAAGCTACTTAATCCATCCACCGAAATTGCTGGTCTTTCGCCAAAATCTAAACTATTTTTACTATATCTGTTCGTGAGTAAATCTTTTGCTTGTTTATAGTCTTATTTTATATATTTCTGGGTTTCTTTTGCCCCGAGTTTATAGCTTTTGGTTTCTTTAATGCATCTTCATAGCGGAAGCAATCACACTCATTTAATCGAATCTTGAGAAGAGAGAGAAGAGAAGGAAAAGAAAAATTCAATACCAAAGATGTCAACTTTACTCAACTGTCGTAGCGTCTACGCTATATAATTGTCGAATCGATTGGTTAACATCACTCCACCTGCACACATACGTACATGTATATACACACATGCATATACATGCATACATACATTCAGTCGTTCATACATACAGACATACACACATACAAACATACATACATACATTCATAGATAGATAGATAGATAGATAGATAGATTGAAAGATAGATAGATAGAACAAATACATTTGTATGCACATGTGTATTTTATGTATATTTGTAAATGTGTATATACATAATACATATATTTATATACTATGTGTGTGTGTGTATGTGTGAGGGATTAAGAGATGGATAGAGAAAAGTCAATGTAAATATATCTATAAAATTCCCTTAAATCCTTGAATAAGTGTGTTTAATTTCTACTGCCTCATTGTATAAAGTTAGTTTATAGTCGATGTCCAAATGGTGACGAATTAGATTTAAGTACGAATTCTTAAAATATTCTTCCTTTGTTTTTGCCAGCATGAGATACTCCCCACTAAACACATTAAAATAGAAAACCACAACCCCAACGCACAAACACTTCTGTTTATGCATATATATTCAAATACGGGTCTGTGTATTTCTGATTTTGTGTTGTGCATAACTATATCTGTGGGTACAGGAAACATAATGAAAGGCAATATAATACCCTTAGCACTATATCATTTATGGTTTATCTTTTACTTGTCTCAGTCATTTGACTGCGGCCATGATGGAGCACCGCCTTGATGAATTCGTCTTCACGAATTTTAGTCCAGCGTATCGATGCCAGTACTTATTATTTTTTGGTAAAGCATGATATTTATTATTTCGGTTTCTTTTGCCGAACCGCCGAGTCGCAGGGATGTAAACAACCCCACATCTGTTGTGAAGGGGTGGTGCAGGACAAACACATACACAGAGGACACACACATATGACAATGGATACATGTATTTGTACACACACACACACACATACATACGTAAATACACACACACACACACACACACACACACACACACACACACACATATATATATATATATATATATATATATATATATATTATTATTTCTTTGGTGCATTGATGACTAAGATGTCAATAATGGTCCAGCTGCTGAGTATTAGAAAGATAAGATACCGTGGGACAGAGCAGTGGTATTGATGAATAGTGTTGGTAATGAGAGCCGTGCAGTTAGTAGTGGCTGCAGTAGTTTTTCTATATAAATAAAACGAACGCAGCCGACTACAATGTAACACGGACCTCAACAAGCACCACTCACATTTAAGCCACACGCTTGCCTATCTGTGAAATAAACAAGAGTCACATTTGTATTCATAGTGTCTAATAACGCATTGTAATCGAGGCGAGCCATATTGGCAAGATTTTCGTCGATAATATGCATTTGGATATAAATGCTGGCAGGTGTCGGGGTGAAAAGCAAATATCATAATAACTATGTGACTGAATGTTTACAAACGTTTAGATATCAAAATCACAGAAAAATGTTGTTATGTATCTATGCATCTATGTATGCATGTATGTTGATATATATATATA
>NC_068989.1:74279410-74280650 GCF_001194135.2 Octopus bimaculoides | reverse complement strand
TATACATACATAGAGACAGACAGACAGAGATTATGAGGGGTTTAGTTCACTGGTGATATAAACGAATAGGATCTGAACGCTGAATAAATACTCTAAATGGTCACCCTTTAGGTTCCAAGTTCACAGCTGAGACTGGAGCTAGGTATCCGTATTAGGCTTTCGTGTTAGCAGGTATATATTAGAGAGCACAAACCAAAGCAGGACGAGTATCTGAAGTCATTTATAATCATTTAAATAAGGTAACGTGAATTTGAAGTCTTACAGCTGTTTTTGGGATATTCCAATTGATAGGCTAACATGTCTGTGCACTGTGTATTCCATCACCAGAGACAAGGTGAGTATTTATCAAAGTTCTAGACAGGTAAATTACCAGATTTTAAGAAATAAAATAGAAGAATAAAGATTGAAAGTAGATTAGATTAGATAAAAGAATATAGACATCAGAATAAAGTTCACAATTAGGGGTATAGGCCTATAACACACATACACAAAGACACACACACACACGAACACACACACACACACACATATGTATGTATGTATATATAAACATATACACAAAAACATATATATATATATATATATATATATATATATACATACACATATATATATATGTATATCTATATGCATATATATGTATATATAAATATGTGTGTATATATGTATATAAAAATGTTTATATATATGTATATAAAAATATTTATATATATATATATGCTTATATATGTATGTGTATATATGATATATATTGAACACACACACACACACACACACACACACATATATGTATTAAGTATATGACTTAAGTTATAGAACGAAGTTCGATAAATTCAATCATAGTTTTCATAAATGGAGGAGATTAGACGTTAATATGGAACAAAAATATATTTTATTCATTTCTTAAATGAATTTATTGTCTTTATGTACGAAACGATCGTATAGCGAAATGAATAAAAAAATATTTTATTCCATATTAACATCTAATCTCCTCCATTTACGAAAAATATGATTGAATTTGTCGAACTTCTTTCTATAACTTAAATCATAGACTTAATATACTTATATACCCTTTCATATCAACACCAATTTACATCAGTAAATTCAAAATATAGTATGAAGAATCAACGTTAGAAATCTTTTGGAAACTACTCCAGTTAAAGCACGAATCCACACTCAACCCTTAATATATATACATATATATATATGTATGTATATATATATATATATATATATATAT
>NC_068989.1:74277560-74278953 GCF_001194135.2 Octopus bimaculoides | reverse complement strand
TATATATATATATATATATATATATGTATATATATATATATATATATATATATGACATTGATTTCTGCTACGCAGTAAAGTACTTGACTCGTTTGTGAAGGTTAACATTCCTTTTTCTGAATGTTACACCCAGATGACATCTCAAGTAGAAGGTGATAAATGCTGCAAACACCCAGACGCCACTCTACATACATGCATGAACATTCTAATACTTATTATACCTTATTTCAAATCTGCAGTTTCATTAGGCCGGAGCGTATACTAGATACCTAAGTATGTAAGCGATTGAGTTTACTGGCCCAACCTCTGAACGTTATATAATCAGCTGCAAGGTTAACCACAGCAAAGTTAACCTATTTATTTCACCCAAGTCCACTAGAGCAACGTCAAATTTATTGCCTAGCTAAAGGACAAACAACGTGCAAACTGGTCGGAACTCTCACACACGCCCGTAATTTCTTCAACATTATACGCACTAGACACAAATGCAATATGCATTCAATTACATACATATACATGAATATCCATGTGAATTATACATACACTCATATCTATCTATCTATCTATCTATCTATCTATCTATCTATCTATCTATCTATCTATCTATCTATCTATCTATCTATCTATCTATCTGTCTGTCTGTCTATCTCTTCTAACGGACGTGCTGTCACATCGGCTGCAGAGGTAAACGTTTATTTGACCTTTATTGTCCACATTTTGTCGGAATTTTTAAATATTTTTGTTGCGAAGCACCTAGGCTTCATTTTTGTGTATTTTCAAGGGCAGGGATTGGCCCCCAGGGGCAGTTTCGGCCCTAGCAAAATACAAAAATTTCCTTCTCGACATTTTTAAAATGTCGAGAAATATAATTTTGGAACGCTTGTCTTGTTCTTTTGACGAGCATTTCCCGAGGCTTCAGATGCCAGAAGAAAAAAAAGAACAGAGTAGCGCATGCTCACTCAGTGATAGGAACGCAGCTGCTGTAAACGTCACAAAAGACGGGGATTACAGCTACAAACAGTCCTCTCACCACCACCACCACCACCACCATGAAAACTATGAGGAAATCTGGATCGGAAGCGACTGCTACTAATGCAGTCTCTCCATCTACTAACACCAGTGATAACAACATGAAAATTAACACCGCCACCAACACCACCACCACCACCACCAGCAACAACAACAATAAAAACCACAACAACAGCAAGGACGTAAAGTTATCGGCCGTCAGCACTGACACCATCACCTGTTCAACAAACTCTGCTGCCAGTACCACCACCTTTGAACCAGGCAGTACATACACCAACATAAACAAAAATATTCAAAAGAACATGTCTGCCAGCACAACAAAAACAAATTTCGCAAATGCTCTAAAGGAAAAAAGAACAATAGT
>NC_068989.1:74276052-74276679 GCF_001194135.2 Octopus bimaculoides | reverse complement strand
TACGAAAGGAAAGAGGAAGCGCAGTAAGAAGAAAACAAAACAAAATGCAAACACAAACAAAGCAGGGAGATTCACATCTCCCGAAAATACACCTAACATTAATAGTAATATGCAAAAAACAATGCTAACAGCAATAGACAGTACAAACACAGAGTTGATGAATTACATCAACTCTAAAACAAACATCACAGACAACGACATCAAAACAAACAACCACCCACGCACAACACCGCCAAAGCATATTAAAATTTATCATGTATCACCAGCATTGCACCACAAAATAAAATCCCTCTACCCCAACTCGGTAGGGGGATGTCAAAAATATTTGTGCAAGAAATTGTACAATAGCCTCCTTGGTGAAAAATCCAAGGAGGAAACAAAACTTTCGGACGATAAGTAACTCTCTGTTCTTTTTGTTTTCTGCCTTAAAGCACACGTATAAATAGAATCATGGTGAAGATTGGTTGTGTGAATGTGCGTGGCTTGGGGTCCCCTTGGAAACAAGGGTACCTCTTATATGACATCAAGTCACACAATTTGGATATCATAGCCATTAGTGAGACCAGACTCCATGAACCGAGGGCCCTAAAGTCCATGTTTGGCGGACAGTTTAACATTTATTTTTCT
>NC_068989.1:74271742-74272915 GCF_001194135.2 Octopus bimaculoides | reverse complement strand
CACACAAACACAAAAACACACACACGCAAGCACACACACACACACACACACAAAAACACACACACGCAAGCACACACCACACACACAAACACACACAAACACACACACGCACACCAAATCACACCACACAAAAAACAACTCACATAGTCCCGTTATAAGTATACTCGTTCTCATGGCTAAACGCACGAGCCTTAATTGCAAACCAAACTCTACTCCTTGTTAAACACAATGGTCTTGTACAGTCCACGTGTGATTTGATGAGGTTATTAAAATACAATACGGTGAAAACTATAAGATTACAGAAGTAGATTAATATGGCGAAAACAAGTGTTACGGTTTATAGACAGAAAATTATAGACAAGACAATAAGAAACCTATTCGGCAAGTCTGATATGTAGAAGCTGATTGTTTTATTGTTGTTGCCTAATTGCAAATCTAATGAAAGAGACCTATGATTTAAAACAATGTAGCTTGACTAACCCTTCGTTTTGAATATACATTACAATATTATCGGTCTGCATATACATTTGCAATTTTGTAGTGTGTGAACTGAGGAAGATTTGTCGGTGTTTCTAGCATATAGAGTTTACGTACAGAAGCGCCGTCATTTGCTGATTATCAACTCAATGTAAATCAATACTGTTTGTGAAAGCTATGTGAAATAAACTGCAAACTGAGAATATTGAAAGAAATGAACACTTTCTAAAATCTGAGTTAAACATTGTAAAAACAGTTTTAGTCATTAGCACATTACGTGACAAAATTAGAGCTGGCAGAATTAGATTGTAATAGAGTGTCTAAAAGACAAAAAGAAAAAGCGTCGCATGCTTCACAACAAATCAGGTATTCAAAGAGGGTAAAAAGAGTGACTTTCTCTGACTTCTGCTGAACTACTTAAAGTGGTGCAAGTTAATGTTGTGCACCTTGCTGTTTTTATATTATCAAGCAACATGAAATAGCTTCAGATAAATACAGACGTAGGATTGGCTGTGTGGTAAGAAAATTGTTACTCCAGGTATATGGCTCTGAATCCGATGCTATTGCGTGGCAAATGGGGTAAGTATCTTCTACTATAGTCCTATACCGACCAATGACTTGAGAGTGTATTCGGTAGATATAAACTGAAAAAAGTCAGTAGTATATATATATATATATATATATATATATATATAT
>NC_068989.1:74270255-74271658 GCF_001194135.2 Octopus bimaculoides | reverse complement strand
TATATATGCACACATTCTTATCCTCTTATTTATGATACATTCTACTCCAACAACTCTATTATAACAACTCTGCAATTATGTCTAAAAAATAATTTCTAGGCTCTAAATTGTTACCTGGTTTTTGCCTGTTTATTCGAGACATTTCTTGAGAAACACTGCAATGCTACAATCCGAAACCACATTTTTCTGAACGTTTTCTAAAATTTTGATTATTGCTATTGGTGGTGTTTACAGGGGAAGAAATTATCGTTATGAATTTACACTGCTCACTTTTTTCTTCAGAAATAGATGTCCTTTCAGGATGAATTTCTAATGTGGGAAACAAAACAGAAAAAAACAAGAAAATGAGCGAGAGAAAGGCCGTTGGGATATAAACCGAGGGTACTAGGGATCGCGAGTTTCTGTTTTGTAGATATAGCTCGTATAGGATGATGCTTGAGCAGTTACAATATAAGGAGGTACAATATAAGGATTTTGTTTATTGCACCTGATTCAAGTCTCTTTCTTCGCTCTATCTCCTCAAGACATTCAAGTAAAGTCCATCATTGATTGTCTCATCACCTGGAACAATTCCATGAACAGCAGCCTCTTAAACACGAAAGATGTTTATCAATATCAAATTTATATTTGATGAATTTTAACGTGTTTTCCTTCTATTATTACGATGAGAATAAGCCAAGCCACTCCAATGCTATGAAGTTGTAGCCTTGCATTAATCTTTCCTTAAATGTTATTACACTTTATCAGAAAGCTCTCATCAGCATTTGAACGTTTAAACACCTCCTAAGTTACAGTGACTCAGTTTTTTTTCTCTTTCTTCATCTGTCAAATTTTATAGTAACACAATACAATTTTAGTTGTTTTCTTTTCAAAATATGCAGCTCAAAATTATACACGTGCATGCATCTTTACATACTTCACGACGATTTTTACGGATCACGCATTCTCAGCAATGAGATTATTTTCCATTGTTATAAAATATCGCTCGGACTAATTTCTGCTGAAAGACGTCCTACTATAAATAACGTATGAGCAGCTTTACTTTATTTCAAGTCTGATGCGGAGTAACTCTTAAACGATGCAGTAAATTTCAATAAGGTATTGGATGTCGTAACTTTATTATCGTTTGATTTTAATTTTGAACCCATTATTATTATTATTATTATTATTTTATGTTTGACTTTTGTTTTGCATTTGTACAAGTTGGATCCAAGTCTCAACCCAGAGACCTAAAGAAACAACAAGTTAGAAGTTCATGTAGGTGTGAACTTCTAACTTGTTGTCTCCTGAGGTCTCTGGGTGAGACTTGGATCCAATTTGTACAAATGCAAAACAAAAGTCAAACATAAAATAATAATAATAATAATAATAATAATAATAATAATAATAATAATAATAATAAT
>NC_068989.1:74268760-74270088 GCF_001194135.2 Octopus bimaculoides | reverse complement strand
ATTATTATTATTATTATTATTATTATTATTATTATTATTATTATTATTATTATTATTTACTTTTAATCTGCATGTTTGTTACAATCACTCACCGAGGCACACCCAGGGCGAGTGAAGGATAAGAGATATTACAGTATGACTGAAAGCTTGGGGAGGGCAAGTGGCAGGGGCAGTAGCAAAATATCTTCATGTAATACAACACATACATTTAAGCTGATAGGGCTTTCTAAGGATGTGGGCTGTACTTGTCAGCACAATCTTTTGCATTTCTCAGAGACATGATTCTACATGGTTCTCCTGGGATATTATCTAGATGTTTCTGACATCCCTTTCTTATCATACCAAGGGCACCCACGTTAATAGGAACAGTTCTCGCTTTAAAATGCCACAACTTTTGTATTTCAATTTCCAGGTCCCAATATTTAATTTATGAAGGTCCTTTACAAGTATATATTTATCAGTGGTAACACTTACATGTATAAGTCTACATGTATTTTCGTCTTTGTATTTGATGATTATGTCTAGTCCATTAGCCTGGATCGTTCTGTCGGTCTTGACTAGAAAATCCCAGAGGACAGTGACATATTTACCTTCAACGACTGGCTCAGGATGATGTTCATACCAGTAAGCAAGAGTACTAATTTTGTAGTGTTTATGTATTTTTCCAATGTAAATACTGTCCAACCCTATCGTGGCGGTTTTTGTATTCATTTGGTATCAGCACAGGATACCCCGAGACAAGAAGATTTCAAAAGCTTTCTGAAATTGGGTGGTATGGAACCCAATGCTCCGATGATAATAGGGGTAACCTTATGTTTGACTGACGTAGCTGCCACATCTTAGCATCTCAATTCTTAGGTCTCCATGTTTATCAACTATTTTTCTTTCGTTCATGTTAATAAGTTGATCGCCTGGCACTAACTACCGGGTCAATTATTAGGCACTCTTGTTTGCTCCTCCTAAAGGTTAATATATCCAGCTTTCGGTACTCTAATACCTTGTCTGTCTGGAACTCAAAGTCCCAGAAGATTTTTGCCTTCACCTTGTCGTCCATTACCTATTTTCTGTTTTTAGACTCCGCATTAGAATTACCCCCATCTCCAGGTCCTAGAATTTTGAAAATTTCCCCATTTCTTTTAGAGAAACGTTGTAATCTGTTGGTATTGATACATCAGTTAGAAAACATTTTGTTGTTATTATTATTATTATTATTATTATCACTATTATTATTGCTGTTGTTGCTGCTGCTGCTGCTGCTGCTGCTACTCTTGTTATCATCATAATTCCCTTCCTCTTCCTCCTCCTCCCCTTCCTCCACCTCCTCTTCC
>NC_068989.1:74263205-74268087 GCF_001194135.2 Octopus bimaculoides | reverse complement strand
CCTCCTCTTCCTCCTCCTCCACTTCCTCTTCCTCCTCCTCCCCTTCCTCCACCTCCTCTTCCTCTTCCTCCTCTTCCTCCACCTCCACTTCCTCCTCCTCTTCCTCCACCTTCTCTTCCTCCACCTCCTCTTCCCTCGTCCTTCGCTTCCTGCTCCTCCACCTCCTCCTCCTCCACCTCCTCCTCCCATTCGTCCCCCCACCTCCCCTGGAACCTTAGATAACCAGATAATTTCAATACGGCATAAACTCTTCTGATGATCTTTCCAGTTCCTGAAAAGCAATGTTCTCTAGAAGCTCTGCAGGACATTCTATTCCAATCTGCTCTATCCATAAACAGATTTTATTATTCACAACCTACACTGCATCAGTGAATATAGGCACAATCTTCTTATTCATTTGAATGTGAAAAATTGCACAAAATTTTGCATTTTCTTCATTCAATCGGGTCGAAAATTTACTTGGGCACTCCCTTTTCCTTCATAATTCTCTTGCTCCAATGTCCTTCATATTTCTCTTGATGCTTTCTGATAGTGTTCCCAAGGACCCAACAATAATTAGCACTATTTTCACCTTCTTCATTTTCCATAGCCGGGCTATTTCGTACTTTAGTGGGTCGTATCTATCTATCTATCTATCTATCTATCTATCTATCTATCTATCTATCTATCTATCTATCTATCTATCTCTCTATCTCTCTATCTATCTATCTATCTATCTATCTATCTATCTATCTATCTATCTATCTTTTCGGTCAAAGGGGCATGCAGCATCAACTATATAGCGTATGTGGAGCACTTTGACCACCACCACTAGGTCCAGTTTGTTAGGCTGCAGCACCTAATCTGTTTGGATTGGGAAATCCCAGAAGATTTCGCTAATCTCCGACATCTGCCATTCTCTCGAGTTTGTGTTCATACCACGTCTTACCTTTCTCTAGCCCCCACTTTCACACCCGTGCCAATGTAGTATTTTCGCTACCTGGTCGTGTCACCACAACTTGTAGTTGTTTCGGGCAAGTCTAGGGCATTCGTTCGTGATACAGGCAATGGTTTCATCCACTCTACTGCAGATCTTGCGCTGCTAGTATAGTACTCTCAGTCTCTTTTTAAAGGGTTCCTTTCATCAGCCAATCCCACCTATTGTTTTCAGCAACTTCTGTTGTGGCTATATGGAATTCATTGTGTAGTCCCTTCTTGCGTAATTCTTCCTCATGTACATTTTGTACTTCTTCCTACCTTTTCCCTTTTTTCTCTACTTTCAGTACTCCCTCGTTTCTAACTGTTACTAGGAAGGTTTCTTTACTTTGGGTTATGTATCTCATTAAGCTCTCGACTTCAATATGCACACATTCTTCCACACGTATCAATCCCCGTACTCCATTTGCTCTTTTCATGTATAAGCAATCAGTGTCTGCGTGGATGATGGGCTCCATGCGTCGTTAGGAGCTTTCTTGACTTCCTGTCCATCTCCTTTAGCTCCTCTTCTGTCCAGTTCAGGATTCTGGGGTCGATTAAATAAGTATGAGTTACGCACTGGGGTTGATGCAATGGACTTAATCCCTTTGTTTGTCCTTATCTGTCCCCTCTATGTTTAGCCACTTGTGGGCAATAAAGAAATAAATATTACGATACTAATAAAATAATTAATTATACATTCTAAACATGACATATGAATACATAATTGTTCAAGAAATATCTCATAATTGTTTTTGATTAGATTACGTTTGATTATGATATGTTAATAAATATAGTTTGCATTTTGTGTATGACTTCAATATCGTTTACTGAAATTTTTTTTATACCATTTGGTGTAAATACTGTAGCCATGAATTTTTCTATATCACATCGCTTCGCAATCTTCTGGAAGGCCACAACGTGTTACGATGCATAGAATTATGATATACAAAAAGTATGTGAAAGATACACTGTAATATGTGATTGATACGGCGAAAGATGTCGTGAAATTAAAAGCGAACTCAGAAAGCAACTATGTAATGAATTCAGCATCTAGAACAATAAAACTAAAACACTCTGCAATAAAAAGATTCAATTTCTGGACATAAACTTGCATTTCGACATATCAATTACAACATGTTTGCCAACACCCAAGAAACAAATACCTGTACGTTTATGTAGACTGCGAAAATCCACAGAGATATAAAATGTCAGAGGTGAAATAGCTACGTTGAATAGATTTTATTTTCTTACCACAAGCAAATCTATGGAATAAAAGAAACGAATCATCAACGTGTTTACTAAAAAAAATAAAGCCAAAAAAAAAAAAATACCATGTAGGCTAAACCATGGAAGTATTCAGAGACAGATGTAACGTAATGAATACATTAAATCCAACACTTCTATCAAATAAACAAAGCGCACATAACGTGTAGTTCATGAATTAAATGCGTAATAACGGTGGATTAGATAGGCACATTATAAAAACTCATAAATCGGGATATTAAGTACATTCTGTTGACCTATAAACCAACTAATATTATATATACTATGTAAACACTGAAATATAACACGCAACTTACCAATAACAAACAACGAATCTGTAAACCTGTGAATACCCATCTAATGGCTAATGATATATGCTGAGTTTGTTGCAAAGTGAAGCTTGATAACTTCACAATAATAATAGTTATACTGAATATGAAAGCTCGAAACTCTCCCATGGAATCTCCCTGCACTTAAAACAATGGATAATTAAGCTTAAGGATGAAACCTACATTTATAGCAGATCACGAAAATAGCATATCCGGGTTACGTACGTTTGTCACATCCATAAAATAAACACGCAAATAAAACACAAGGGTTGCACAGGTAACGCACGCAAAATTAAAAGTAAATAGACAAAATCAGTCACGCCTGTAACCCAAACTTTTCCCACATGAAAATAAACAAACTTCGAACAATGATATATAAATACTACAATAAAAAAGACGTCAATTAACGTATGTTGTGTAAGAACTAATTACATTGAACCTACCAAGTATACTGGCAAATATCAATTTACCCAGAAAACGGGGTGATGGAGTTGATGAAGGAGTTGGGAAACAAAAAGCAAGGAATTCATGCAAAAATACAAAAAATGTAGAAACAAATAAAAATGAATATTAAGCTATAAATAAATCCCAACTATGTTTTCGATACGACATGACTGAGAGGAAACCTGCTCTCTGCGCCTGCACACGCGTGCACACGCGCGCTTGCACACACACACACTCACACACACACACACACACACGCACACACATGTTTGGATGATTGTGTTTCTACTTGTGTATGTGTGAGTGTGTGTGTGTGTGTGTGTATGTGTGTGTGTGCGCGCGTCTGTGAGTAAGTGTGTACGCTTTTACCGAGCAGATGAAATTAATCGAGCAGAAGCTGACCAGAATGACCAGCAACAAGCGGTGGCGGGTCCTTTCGTAGCAGAATCACCAGGATATTCTTTTCTACTATTGGCACAAGGCCCAAAATCTTGGAGGAGAGTGGGCCAGTGGATTAGATCGACTCCAGTACGCAACTGGTATTTAATTTATCGACCCCGAAAGGATGAAAGGCAAAGTCGACCTCGGAGGAATTTGAACCCAGAACGTAAAGACAGACGAAATACCGCTAAGCATTTCGCCTGGCATGGTAACGTTTCTTATTTCTTTATTGCCCACAAGGGGACAAACATGGACAGACAAAAGTATTAAGTCGATTACATCGATCCCAGTGCGTAACTGGTACTTAATTTATCGACCCCGGAAGGATGAAAGGCAAAGTCGACCGCGGCAGAATTTGAACTCAGAACGTAATGGCAAACGAAATACCGCTAAGCATTTCGCTCGGCGTGCTAGCGTTTCTGGCAAATCGCCGCCTTTGAATCAGCAGGATATTGTGATAAGAAACAATAGGTTAGCTAGCTATCTGTGAGATGATAAGAAAAACATAACGACGCAATGGTCGCCGCAAAATTGGCTCTTCTACTATTATGACAGGATACAAGAAAGTTGAGCTTCCACAGCTATGTTACGTATCGATAACGATGAAGGAGTGAAAGTCTTTCAAATAGCACAGATGTCAGTGTCGGGCGTAGCGTAGGAATAAATCCAGCATTGGCTTTTGATGGGCCACAATAGTTATGCAGATTTTGATTCCTGGTTTTGTAGTAGAATATTTCTCAGCGTTTTGTGGAGTTGACTGGATTTAATGAATGGTACTTTCAAATTCCCATGATTTTCTCCAGGAGTTGTGCAAGTTTTGACATCACTCATGATAAATATATATTAGCTGCATATAACGACGGTTGAAATATATTTATCGTGAGTGGTTCATTATTTGTGCGTACGAGCTTGATTGATATATGCACGATTCGTGCATGATTCCATTGGTTGATATCTGACAAATGGAACTGTTAGCCGGCGATTTGGTGGTGCCGTTAGGGAGAACGCAAACACGGGAGATTTAATCGATTATTTCTGGTCCATAACTCTGTTAGTGGCAAAAGCTAAGATTTTGGCCAAGGTCAGTAATGTTATTTAGAATATGCAGAGGCGCAAAGTTCCAGGCAAATCTGTACTCAACAATGAGATACATCTTAGAGAGGATTAGTAATAAACGTGATTTCAGTATGAATGTTATCCGCTTCAATCAATTTTAACCGAAGATTTTTGCGAGCCTTTGCGTAGTAGCCGATTGTTTCTTTGTTTTTTTTTACACTTACTCTCCATGGAAATTAATTCAGGGGTACATATATTTGTGGGATTGTCATATATACACTTTAATTCAATGTTTAAATAGTTCAGCAAATAAGTCAACGGAAATTATGGCGAGGCAACACATGTATGCATGTGTGTATATACACACACACATTCATATATATATATATATA
>NC_068989.1:74260631-74263140 GCF_001194135.2 Octopus bimaculoides | reverse complement strand
TGTGTGTGTGTGTGTGTGTGTGTGTGTTTGTACCTGTGTATTCATATCAATCGTCAACTCGTAGTCTCTCATTTTTAGCATTAATTGTTTTCTTTGTTCTGAATTTTTTTTTTTGATATATACCCCCACACAAAGTGGTGAGCTGGCAGAATCGTTATGCTTAGCGGTATTTCATCGCTACGTTCTGAGTTCAAATTTCATCGAGGTCAACTTTGCCTTTCATCTTTTCGGGGTCGATAAATTATGTACCAGATGCGTACTGAGGTCAATCTAATCAGATAGCCCCCCTCCCTCCCAAAATTTCAGGCCTTGTGCCTATAGTAGGAAGGATATATATACACACACAGACATACACAAAGACACACACGCGCACGCACTCACGCACGCACGCACGCACGCACGCACAGACCCATGTAAATTTTTGGATTAATGGGTATATGTCAATTTGTGCGGTGAGTAAAGCACATTCATTGTTTGGGCTACCTGCTGTTATCTACGATTAGGATTTATTTTCGCCGGATCTACTTCAGTAATTCCGCAGTATTTGTTGAGATGATAATAATCGATGAATTCAGTGATGAATAAAAACTAACGCCAATTCCATCTCCCGCTTCATTCATCATTTATGATATATATATATAAAATTTCTTGGGAATGGACTTGTATGTCATATAACTATGCTAGTTATATGACATACAAGTATTTTCTTCATCCAAATTGTTTTGTTTTTTTCTCTTATTTCTGTCTTTACGTCTACTTGTTTACTATGACGGAAAATAGTCAGAAACATACTTTTCACTTTCTATACGATGAGATCCTTAGTGAAATGTCGGTAGAAATTGTTTTCTTTTGAAGGTGGCTTATTTGTCGGTTCTGGTGAAGAAAGGAGGGCTCTGGTGAGTCGGTCTAGCCCTGCTGCTATTATTGCGTCTGTCATGAGAATGTCGAAGAGTTCACAAACCAGAAATCAGGCTAAGTCTTTCATTAACATTTTCTTGATGAAATTCAGTGTTTCACTTAAATTAATTTTTGAAAATGATTAAGAATTTAGTAAAAAAAGTTTGTAATTAAACATAAATATACATGAAATTTTGATGGAAAGTTTTAATTTATATCGCTTTAAAATAGGGTGTTTGTATTGTAGAACCAAACGCCGTCTTAGGTGCGTTAATATCAAGAACATTTAAAATACTGGTTTACGCAAACATGTCGCCTAATGTATTTAAAACACAGAATATTTTCAAGATTAGACGAGAATCCTTTTTGAAGCGGAATAAACCAAATATCACTTGGTGTGTAATATTTATCAGACCTGTAATTCTCAGAGAGATATATTTACAGAATAAATTTGAAATATTCTATATCATATCGTAATGTCACTTGATAAGTACGGACATTCTTGTTATCTTTTATTTCATTCTGTTATTTGATTGCAGCTATACTGGAGCACTGCTTTGAAAACATGATTAATTTTCAACGATAAAAGTAATCAGAATGAATTTTAGGCTAGCAAAATACAAACTTATAAACAGTCACGTATATTTCTTTACTGATTAAAAGTGAATATTCACAGACGGAAAATGCAAGAGCTAGCTGACCAGATAGAATGAATAAAGTGGACTGTGGAGCAAAATTCTTCTGTAATGCCACATCAAAGTTCCGTGGAAGAGCACGAAAGCCATCGCAATTCATACATGGCATGAAGTCTATCCTTTGTACTCAGTCTACTAAATTATACACCATGCTACAATAGGAGGTGTTTATTAAATACAGACAGACATCCTGCAAATGTATCAGTCTATCTATCTGTCTGTCTATTTTCTCTTAGTTTTTAGTGTAAGCTGCATAGACTCATAAAGTGTGATGTACTTAAGTTGAAAGGGTATCTCCACTTAAGCAGTCGTTCGATACACGTAAGAGAAACTATTTGACATGAATTTATATATCACCAGCCAAGTTCCATTCGTATAACTACTCTTCGATGAAATATCATTATTTCTTAAGATTGCTTGGTTTTCACGCTTCCATCTCCATGCAAACTCACCGTTGTTGATGTATTAGCTTCCCTTTCATCTATCACATAGCAGCTTACAGTGTAAAGCTGTTCTTAATCCTTCTTTATTTGCGATCACCTTGATTTGTTTACTTACATGTTATTCTTCCAAACGCATGATAATCTGATAGTTATAAGTATTCCAGTAAAGAAAATCTAAAACGAATGTTTAATCTCATGGATGTTTCAGATTTTGTCTGTAGCATTCTCAGAACAAGGGATAGTGACTATTTTCAGTTTGAATGGCTGCAGGTCTCTGACTGGTAAAATAATCATGAGGAAATCAGACGGGGAATATGACTTATAGATAAGGCTTAGGGCATAAATTTTCATAAGTTTTGAGAGCAATGACTTTACGCATGCAAACACGTGGACACGTTTGTACATACACACGTACATATTTACGAACAAATGTCTATCTATCTATCTATCTATCTATCTATCTATCTATCTATC
>NC_068989.1:74260222-74260621 GCF_001194135.2 Octopus bimaculoides | reverse complement strand
AAATAATAAATAAAAAATATAGCATGTAGTATAAAATTTTTATACACGAATATATTATTTCAGCTGATAACATACAACTAAAAAAAACTGAGTTAATACAATACACGTAAATATCATTTTATAGAAGTTAAAAAAGTTTAAATTAATACTAATAAAAATTAATACGTTATTTTTCTTGTGCTATTTCTTATTATTCCTTATGTTTGACGGATTATGTTGTATTTCTTATATATGTTCATTGAGGGGGTGTGATATGTTGAGTCGTTAACCCAGTCTTTTTATTCTATAACTAATATTTTACTCTTGTCTCAGTTATTCTGAGCACTTCTCCTTGTAGCCCTATATAAAATCTATTGGTTTCCTAATAAGAGACCATTAATATTATATATATATATATAT
>NC_068989.1:74256330-74260132 GCF_001194135.2 Octopus bimaculoides | reverse complement strand
TATTAGCAAATGGAACATCTGTAATGGTGAATAAATAACATCAAAAATGTTTTCAGTCTTTTGTCTTGATATATATATACATACATACATACATACATACATACATACATACATACATACATACATACATACATATACATTCATGCATACACAGGCATATACAAATATATACACATATCTGCATCTTATGCATATACATCCTAATTTATTCTGCCATAAATCATAAACTATCGTCACTTGACATCCGGTAATATTCATTTATTCCAAGGTAGCTATGTTGTTCCTCCAACCCCACCATCGTCTCTTAATACCGGCTTGTTTATCTTGATAATATATAAATTATCCAGAACATATTGGTCTCTCGTTCGCTTTCTTGGTGAAATACACAGACTTTGACACCATTATTTTTCTGTTTCATATACTAACAATTTTCCCGTTTCATATATTAATGTCGAGATTGAGGTAGAAACGAAATATTTATGGTGAAAGAAGTAAATATGGTTGTGAAACACTGACAAAATTGAAGCAGGAAATGATTGTAAGATGGGTAAAGGAAGTAACATGCTATGATTGTAAATTACTTTGCGTATCATGTAATGGAAGGTTGAGAAATGTTCTGCAAACACAGAATTCTATACTGCTGTGTATTTTTTGTTTTATTCCATTTTCTTGACTTTGGTTATATTGGAAAACAACTGTCCAGAGCACAGTCTATCGTATTGTTTCAAGTATTGCCTGAATCTGCGTACAGTTTGACTCAAATATTAAAGCGACTAACAATACAATCTACCAAATCTGTCGAATATCGTCATCTTGTGAATAGCTTGATAGTAAATGGCACACAGTCGGTTATGACAACGAGAGTTCCAGTTGATCCGATCAATGGGACAACCTGCTCGTGAAATTATTTTTCATGTGGCTGAGCACTCCACAGACACGTGTATCCTGAACGTAGTTCTCAGGGAGATTCAGCATGACACAGAGTGTGATAGGGCTGACCCTTTGAAATACAGGTACTATTCATTTTTGCCAGCTGATAAGACTGGAGAAACATGAAATAATACAACCCCGGGAATTGAACTCACGACCTTGCAATACCCTGGCCACTAAGCCAGGTACCTTCACTAGTTTTATAGTAACTCTGCAAGATCTTTTTGTAAAGTTCTATATGGTGAATATCTGAACGAATTTGTTCCAATGTCTGAATGTATTGAAAATTATACTTATATCTTTATCGCCGGATATATTTATGTCGAGGATAATGTATAAATCGTGTTTGGTGTCTGAAGGAAGAGATGTTAAGAAATGACGATAAAAAGCTCTTTCTTTTTTACAAGAACAAACGTCCATTAGTGAATTATTCATTATTAGAGATCATAAATATAAACCGCAATAATTTCATGTCCTTGTATGCAATCACAATGTCGTTCTTCAAGTCGAACAACAATTGGTTATGTTCCACTGTGTGATACATCAAGTTATATAAGTATCACTCTCATCAATTTATTTTTTTACGAGATGAAATATTTTTTGACTACAGAGTATAACTCAGATCTACCATCAAAACAACATAAAAATTCTCAGGTTTTACTCAGAGAATTCAGCCATTTGATACACATGCGCGAACATGCAAACAATCATTCATATACATAGACATTCCCTTTCAGATACATCCATGAATGCCTGTAGCTGAGTAGATGGGCTGTTCGATTCGTAATAGGGCTATGAGGAGACATGTTGAACAAGGAGTTAGAGTCCTGTCCTCGAGCAACACTCTCCATTTTACGTTGCACCAGCATTCTCTCTCTCTCTCTCTCTCTCTCTCTCTCTCTCTCTCTCTCTCTATCTCTATCTCTCTCTTCTTTGTGGTTATATCTTGAATGTTGCGTAGGGTCAGAAGAAAGAAGGTTAAACATTGTATTTACGTCTGCTGCCAACTACGTATGAAATAAAAGCATACACGCTCTCGACTGATGGCTGCTTGCACTGTGTTTCCGACATTCACAGTTTCATAGACACACAGAGTGACACACAGTTTCCCTACACTGCACAAATATCAATATCAATACTGCTAAATGATAAATAATGTTTTACTGGTGAAACAACTGCATATTTGGTAGTAAAATTAAAATTATAATATATGAGTGCTGAATGGACTTCATGTTTTCTCTCTGGAGGAGAAGCACTAAGATAAATACAGTTTGTAGATATTTATGTATGGGACTTTCAATAAACATATATGATGAGGTGAAGTTACTAGATTTTGTTTTCTGTCAGATAATGGTAATAAATAAAAATTTAAAGTTATGAAGTCGAAGATACTTTTATGTATAGCAAAAGGGAAAACAAATAATATTCTATAAATAGGTGCTAACATAGTGTGCGTAAACTAGGATTGTGAAAGAATTGTCTTGGTATGTAAAATCTAAACGTCATGTATTGTGAAAGATTAATGGAGAATTAAATTTGATAAAAGAAATATGTAGCTGTGTTGGGAGATGTATGGTAACATGGTATATGCATGTTAGTAGTCATGTTTGTGCGTGTGTGCGTGACAATCCGAGTGCTTGTTTGTGTGTGAAATGGTGGCTTGCGTATGCACTTTGTATGCATACATGAGTGTATGGGTGTGCATTCTTGTTTGTGTACGCGTATATGATTGTTTGTAAGTATTTGAACGTTTCTGAGTACATATTTATATGTGGTGCATACAAATATGTTTTCTGCGGGGAAAACAGCGACTGAAACAATTATCATGCCTCAAACAGCATACAAGGACGCATCCATGAGCAAAATATAAGTTTACGAGTGGTTTTCACGTTTTAGGTATGGTCATTTGTCGCTTGAAGACCAACCTCGTTCAGGGCAACCGCCAAACTGCCGGACGAAGGAGAACATCACGAACAATTATGAACTGATTTTGGACAACCGTCGCCGAAGAATTCAGGAACTTGCCAACGCTGCTGCTAATGAATTTTGAGCGAGGAATTGGGAAAAGAGTTGCAGCAAAATTTGTGCCTCGCTTGCTCACACAAGATCAAATGCAGTCACGACTGAATGAGTGTTGTGAAGTGTAAAAACAGCTGGAAGTTGATTCGGACCATTTTTTGAAGGTCACCACTGGTTACGAATATAGTACTACGGCTACAACCCGGAAACGAAGCAGCAATCAAGTCAATGGAAGCATTGCATGTTACCAAGCCACCACCCCAAAAGCGCATCAAGTAAAGTCCGAAGTCTAGATGATGCTGATTTGTTTCATCGATGCGAAAGGAATTGTCCACACAGAATTTGTGCCACTTGGTCAAACTGTTAACCAGACATTTTACTTGGCAGTTCTGCAGGATTGGCGAGACGTGGTAAAATGAAAACACCCTGTGGGGAAGTGGAGAGTGGTGGTGTCATCACGACAATTGCTCCGCTTATCCACCCTCTCGATTAACCCCATCTTGCTTCCTGCGACTTTTTGTTACCCCGAATGAAAAAAGTCCTAAAAAGACAATGTTTTGCAGATTTGCAAGAGGAAAAGAGACAACGACGCAAGCCTTAAAAGGCATCACTTAGCCAGTGTTTTAGGACTGTTTGAAGATGCGTCTGGACCGAAGGATTGCTTCAAATAAAGAATACTTTCAAGGCGATAAAAGTGTAAACGTGTAAAACTGAGTGCATAAAATAATATTACAAAATTCCAGTTTCCTTTGGGTACCACCTCGTATGTATGTATGTTTTGTGTCGACGCCGCCAGGCGAAGAAATAGAAGTGGTAGGAGTGTTGAGTAGCAGTTGAGTAGAGATCATCCGAA
>NC_068989.1:74250636-74256320 GCF_001194135.2 Octopus bimaculoides | reverse complement strand
ATATAATATAATATAATATAATATAATATAATATAATATAATATAATACAATATAATATAATATTGTGTGTGGCTATGTGAATACTTACATAAATACACACGCATATATACATATGCATATTACTTATATGTATTATATATACGTACACCCCCCATATATATATATATATATATATATATATTATAGACACACGCACACAGGTATAGCCACGTACACACGCGCAAACCGCACAGAGATGCACGCACACACACACATACACACACACACACACACACACACAGATGCACTGTGTATGAGAATAAAAATAGCCCCATAAAATTCATGCTCTGTTGATTAGATTATATATGTATGGACAAAATAAATCTGAAGATGTTTGTAACAAAATACTACGAATGCATAATGCCTTTGGAACACATTTCCCAGCGACAACTTCTCAACTAATAAGAAGTTCAATACATAGGTAGAAATTGCAATATAATTCAATGTACTAATTCACCTAAAGATACAAATGAATAAATACGTACTCACACAAACACACACATAAGATCGCCAAAACAGTTATACATGCACATATCTAAACGTGTTTATGCGTGTGAATGGACTTACATCTATGTACATCTATCCACATCTACATGTATTCCTCTGCCAATATTCATATAATACATCACTGGAGCATATACAAATTAGTATACATAAACAAGTGTTCATATCAAAATAGACATAACACAGGAACTGTCATATTCTATTTAAGCGTATTTTATAGCTGTTATAAAATATATGATTTTGTTAAAGCTGTTTATAGAGTTAAACCTGGTTATAGACTTCATATATGTTTGCACACACTTTTCTTTTTTTTATATGTTTACATAATGTAATATTCTCATAAAATACCTATTTATAGATAATACAAATATAGCTGCATAAAACTTTTACGTGAAAAGTACTTTTGTATTTACTTACGGAAAATCTACAATGAAATGTTTCACATTAAAAACTTAAAGAGATTTCCAGTTGTCATTTCAATCATATGTGAGCTTTAGGTTTTACATGTGAATGTGACAATTTTAAAATCCCTCTTTGTTTATAACACTATTTTATAGCAAACCCAATTTACTTAACTCTCCTAGCATAAGTTAACATTCTCAAACCTCAGTCCTTTTATTGTAACTGAAACTCTCATGTATGGATATAAAAATATCTTTCCCTGTACGAAGTTCTATCAGAAAAAAACTAAATGGTATAATCCCAAACCAGTTTTGTTTTACTATAAAATTATATATTACTTGCTTTGCTATGTTTATTTATATGTACCAGACCACGACACGAGTCGGATACAGTTATTCATTAACTTCATTAGAAATGTATTGACGTAATTAATATAAACAAATATATCAAAACAAAGGTACAATAGAGCCTGTAAAATGCTTCGAATTTCTTTACTAAATAATATATAAATTGAATGATAACAATTTACCTTATTGCTTTGAAGTTGCGTACCAATTAAAAGAAATATGTTTAATATATTAAAAGAATATTTCTGTATAGAAATGCTTTAATTACCATTGATTTCCTTTTTTCCCTTAGTAGAAATTTGTTTAAAATGTGTTAATCTTTGTGAAGCAAATTCTAAGAAAAGACCTAACATGTTGAAATGAATATTAAAGGTATTTTTCTATTGAATTTCTGTTCAAGAGATTCAAGTCATTTTAGTTTCAATTTTCCATTAAATTTATTTTAAAATATCTTAAACTCAAAATAAACACCAGTAGAATGAAAAACCGATCTCTGTATTCAAGGAGTAAAAGTAATATAAAAAAAATATTATTCTTTCGTTCATAATTACTAAAATTGTGATTTTCCAAAAATAGTGAATCAATTTCCACTTCCATTTCTAATGAATTCTACTTATTTTTAATACATTTCTTACATTTCAATTTCCCAAAATAACTTAGAATTTAAGATACATGAGATTAATCCTTTCTACTAAAATTTGACGGAGACAAAAAGAATACAAATTTAATAAAAGCAAATAATATCATAAATATGTGTGATTATGGCTATTTTCAACTAAGAAAGGTTTTTGACGAAAATAAATCATACCAGAAAAATATTTAGAAATTATGCCTAGTCAGAAAACTCTGGAAAGTTATTGCTTAGCTCACGTTCTGCAAAGCGTTTTACGTCAGTATTCAAATTGCAATATTCTGATGGAACGGTTTTAAGAGAGACATACATTTCCGTTACCTTGTAAATGTATAAATGTGCATTTTAAGATTACAAAAATTTGTAATACATATACTTGATGTTTTCTCTCTTCTATAAACTGCTGTATTGCTCTCTAGAAACACAAGAATGAACGAGTTCCTACATGTAATGACTGTTTAAATCATTGCAACATTGGTGCAATTTTTTTTTCATAAATCATATTTATGTCGAATAAGTTAAGTACGTTTCGCAGTTTCGTGGTTTCGAATTCAGCACACTTAGGATTATTTTCTACCATTTCTTCACGCAAATCATAAATCCTGTAAACTATATCAGGCAGACTGAACTTGTGGAAATATGTCAGAGGGAGCATTGTATTTCTGTGTAGGCACCGCTATTCCATTACCCAGTTTAACACCACCAATAGAAAAATTCCAAACAATCTTGCAAAGTATATTCTTTTGCAAACATTTACACCTGTTGTCTTCCAACAGCCCAAAAAACACTTAAAGTTATCCTAGGCGACCGATGGAGCATTCCATTTCTTGGCAGGCATCATTAATCCTTCGCCAAGCTTAGCACCACCACCAAAAATTCAAACAAGTTTGAGCAATATACCTTTCTGAAAACATTCGTTTTGCAACCAAATGATTTGAAAATTGTCTCAGGTGCCGTCCGCCTTCTGACGAATTGATAAAGACAAACATTTAAAAAATATGATTCCTAACTCTAAATACACAAATATACTATTATAATCCAATACACCAAATAGAGGAACAATGTAAATCAATTTTAAAATCTTCAATTGATTTTAGAAACCTATTATTCTCAATATGATGGCTATTGTTAAAGTGACAGGTTGGCAGAATCGTTAGTACACCGAGCAAAATTCTTTGCGGCATTTCGTCTGCCTTTACGTTCACAATTCTAGTTCCTCTGATGTCGACTTTGCCTTCCATCCATTCGGAGTCGAGAAAATAAGTACCAGTTGAACACTGGGGGTTGATATAATCACTTTACCTCTCTCTTAATATTGCTGGTCTTGTGCCAACATTTAAAACCAATATTGTGGCTATTCTGAGGCGTGTTTGCAATGCTAAACCTGAGGCGTTTTTTCATGACTACAGTCAGTCACGTTATGTAATTTATTAGATACCTTTCTCAGAAAAAAATACGAGAGTTACTCAACAATAGAAACTCGTAAAGTAATAGTCACAAAACTAACTACAGTTAGCCACATCAATGCCCTTTTCTGTTCAGTTGTCTTTCATTAATTCGCTTTCATTCGTCAAAAAAAAAAACCGGAAAAGGAGGTGAAAGTGAAGCATAACTAAACGAACTGTCGTAAATAACACTACTGCAGCTCTGAAACAGTAACAACAGAACAAATGGAAAAACGACCTAAAGAAAGTCAATTGCAGTATGTATAACACTGGGGAACAAAAAATTTATTGTCACCTACTGAGACAAATGGTGCTGTACTAAACTAAGTCTTAACTCAAAAATTGCTGTAGCACGTCAGAATTTTGAGGTATGCAGATAATTATATATCAATGCTTTATTAGCATCAGGAATAGTTAATTTCAAGGCAAATAATGATTATAATAGTATACTAGTACTGTATACAGTATATTTATGTTCAAGGCAAATAGTATTATAATATAATGGCACATAGTATATTTATGTTAAGGAAATACTCACTTTATTTTTGATATGTTCAGCCCAGAAATGTTTCAGACACATGCTATTGTGCTTATGCGTCGTGCTGGTCTCCCGTTGAAGGAACCAGAAGGAGTCACCCATTATGTGTGGGCTGAAACGTCCTTGATACCTCGTTTCCATCTCGAATATGGTGGAACCTCACACCATGCTCATCACGAACCGCACTAAGATTCGTTGGAAAAAAATCGAGATGAGAATGCAAGATGTGCATTTTAACGGCATCCCATTCTTTCAAAGGCTGTACGCATGTTGTTTATTAAACCATCATAGTTTTCAGCTCTTTGATTTCCAAAACAGTGGTGGCACTCCGTCGGTTACGACGACGAGTGTTCCAGTTGATCTGTTCAACGGAACAGCCTGTTGGTGAAATTAACTTGCAAATGGCTGAATTTCTATGTCCATTTTAGAAACATTACTATTACCAACGTCATAAGAATATTAGAAACTTTCTTCAGGGTGTGAAATGATCCCTTTTTTCTTTAAAATAATGTTTTCGAAACATACCATATACAGCTATAAAGAATGGCGTGTAAATATTAGCTTGCGTTTTTTTCTATCCAGAAGTGTTTTCCACCCCGATATTTGCATGTTCTTCTTTATAGCTGTTTGTAATACGCTTCGGAAATATCAAACAAAGAGAAAAATAAAAGAAAAAAATCACATTGTCTTGAAAGTATATAAAACTCTTATGACGTCAACAATATGTATATATGCACACAAGTGAATGTGACCATGTGTGTATGGGAAGGTGTGTGCCTATGCGCATTAACGTATGTATGTGTACTGCTATTTTATACTCTTTTAACACGCATTTCTGAAAAAATGTTGTTTGATAATATATCCGAATTTTCCTGCCAATATTCATCTCACATATAACCTGTTAACATACAAACCCTTCTCAGCCATACTGATATCACTCATTTTGTTTAAGCACTCTTTCTTCCACTTTCTCTCTTTCTCTCTCACTCTCTTTCTTTCTCTGTCCCCTTAGGTCTTTCGTTATATTAAATATTTAAAATTTGCCGTATTTGTTTATTTCTACACACACACACACACACACACACACATATATATTGGTGTAGGTATTTGTGCGGATGGATGCTTTAATATCTCCATACGTTTGCTTATGTACATTGCTCATTTTGCTCGTACGAATAAGGCATTTGAATGCCCACTTGACGCTGTGTGGTGCATGGCTGTATCTGTGTATATGATAGAATTCATGTAAGTTATATTTTATATATATTTGTGTAAGCTTAAAATCATATTTACGTGCCTTTGCTCGTATACGTATTGATGCATATGTAGAACATTAGTGCAGGAACACATCTATAATTAAAGTATACCTATGTTTATCGCGATATATCATTCAATCCATCCATCCATATAGCTAGCTATCAATGTATCTGTCTCGTAAATACTGCGTGTTATCACGAAAGCTCGCAAATTATCGACTGCAAGTTTTGTTAGTGTCATTCACTGCATCCTGATGATTGCTGACGAAAAAAGCAATGTTTGCTTTCTCCGAACGGAAAAAAGAGAGAAAATCGTGATCCACAACACTCGAGTCGCTGCAGCAATTCCAATTAGTGTATCATAATTAGACCACATACACAGACACAAACTCACAAGTATGTGCGTATGTATGCATGTATGAATGTATCTCTCTCTCTCTTTCATTTCCCTCCGATCTCTCTCTCTGTATATATACATACACATATATATATATACATATATATATATATATATATATATA
>NC_068989.1:74249522-74250309 GCF_001194135.2 Octopus bimaculoides | reverse complement strand
GATAGATAGATATATAGATATAGATAGATAGGTAGGTAGGTAGGTAGGTAGATAGATAGATAGATAGATAGATAGATAGAAAGATAGGTAGATAGATAGATAGATAGATAGATAAATAGATAGATAGATAGATAGATAGAAAGACAGACAGATAGACAGATAGATAGATAGATAGATAGATAGATATATAGATAGATAGATAGATAGATAGATAGATAGATAGATAATATAAGAATGTGGCATTGTAATCAGAAATGCGCCCTCATTTGCATTTTTCGTAGATTTCTAGAGTTTGTTTTGGTTCATTGAATTTTCCAAGTCCATTAACAACTTCAGAGCGTTACAATCTTGTCTCAAGGATCATGTGTTTGATGTTTTATAATAGACAGGAGGAAATGAGATCACTGATTTTTAAGTAGTGTCATCGACTGGTGGAGAATCTTTATTGTTCCAAAGAAACTATAAAATATTTACATAAAAAAATACGAAAAAGCATATTAAATCACATTCATTCGCTATTTTCGAAAGAAACATGCACAAAGAAGCACTTACACTTTTATATGTAAGTGCTGATCGTTGAAGAGACAAGGAAAAACACTTGAATGCACGATTTATAATGCACTGGTGCCAAAGGTCAATTTCGAGATTATGGCAGTTGGGGAACCGAGGTATTCATTCATTAAAACCTGTCCGCGAAAAGTTATTCCAGTACAATTTTAAGAACAACAGTACAGAATGTACATACGTGTATATATATATATATATATATATATATATATATATATAT
>NC_068989.1:74243948-74249361 GCF_001194135.2 Octopus bimaculoides | reverse complement strand
TGTGTGTGTGTGTGTGTGTGTGCGCGTGTGTGTGTATGTGCGTGTGTATATGTGTGTGTGTGTCTATTACACTCAGAAAATCAAACAGATACGTATATATAAAAGAAAAAAATGTGAAACGTACAGACACAAGCACAGAAATTGTCAGAACCGAGGTTTTCTCTAATTTCTATTTATAGGGCACCTGCTGGCCATTCCGAACATTATCGAAATAGTAAGAACATATAAACTAGTAAGAACATATAAACTAGTAAGAACATATAAACTAGTAAGAACATATAAAAAGGAAATCATTCAACACCGACCTGCCTCGGACCTCCTGAGAAAAGGGAAGCGATTATCCTCAGCAAACCTCAAAAGGCAGTATGCAGAGGCTGTGTGAACTACAGCTATCGAGTAGTAAGATTTGTGAAGTGACTAAAATGCTACAACTATCGAATAGCAAGATTTGTGAAGTGACTGAAATGACTGCATATGTTGCAAATTCAAAGCCAAACAATTCAATAGAGATGACCACCACAGGTAATCGATCCAAGATAGCCACCTAGTGACACCTATATCCCAACTAAATACTAGAAATTTATTACAACTCAATACCAGAGGTAAAGGTCTTTATCTGAAAGAGTCTGTCACATACACACATGTATACACATACATATATACATTTTGAAGTAACCCGTCTGTCAACGAAGGCATATTACAATCTTATATATATTATCGTTCGGGAAATCGTATTTCTCAATTACGTTCAGCTCTTTGTAAATCATGCCCGAATAAAAATGCGTGTATGCACATATGTATCATACATATAAGAATATGTGTGTATATATGTGTGCGTGCGTGCGTGTGTGCTTGTGTATACACATATATATATACATACATGCATACATACATACTTACATATATATATATATATATATACACACACACACACACACACATTTATATATATATATATATATATATATATATATATATATATATATATATATATATATATATATTTATATATAAATTGATAGGTAGGTGAGATATAGCAATACAATATTGCTGCAGCCACTACAAATTATTCTTTTGATTTACTTATTCATTAACGCCTCCACATGTTATTAGCAACTTAAAATATTGAACATAGAGCATATAGGAACGCCATGTTTATTATCTGAAACTGGATGGTTTGTATCTTTTTTTTCAAAAATATTTTTCTCAGATGATAACGAGTGATTTTATTTTTCTGAATTGTTCATTTTAATTTCATGTTTTAAGTTTCAGTTTATGTTATTTTGTTTTACATTAGTACGCCTTCTGTGGTGTAAATACCACAGGAAAAAAAATGCTCAATGCAAACATGTCATGGAATTAATGATGTCTTTAATTCCTGTATCATCCATTACTGAAATGCCAATCCTACTATCCCCATCTTTAGACATGGTTCTTTACACGCAAGCACATACAGATACATATACGAACCTAGAATTTATAGATGAGTATGTTAGCTGCAGCGCCTATATATATTTAAATATCTATGTAAGTATAATAATGCTTATAACTGTAACCTAAACGAACGAATTCAATACTCAAATTCCAATTAATGATGACGACGACAACAACAACAACAACAACAACAACGACAATAATAATAATAATAATAATAATAATAATAAATGCGCTGACGCAGTACCAGACAGTGGTTTTCATAGCTTTTAATCTTAAGTAATTGGAAGTGTTATCTACAGTGTTTTGTCTTGGTATATAAGATGGGCTACAGCAAATATTCTGCTCAATATTAAAGATTTGCTTGTCAGTTGTTTGACCTTCATCAGTTGAACATGTCCCTTTCTGGCTGACGATATGCGGATCTCTGATCATGAGCAAAAGTAGCGGAGGAGGGTCATGGCCATGTGTTAGGAGGAATTCTTTGAGGTTTGGATAATTCACCTTTAGAACACGAGAGTTCCGTTCAGCATCCTTAAACAACCCTTATTCAGAGACCTTTTGAGCGGGATGAGCTACTCGACGTGAAGAAAATTCTAACTGAGCTACACCTGCAATGAGATGCGCTGTGTATCTTGACATGAGATCACCATGTCGCGCACGTATGGTTATGATGCATGTGCTTGGTGTACCCTCAGCCGAATTTGAACTCAGAGCGTAACGACGAGCGAAATACCGCTAAGCATATTGTCCGGGGTGTTACAGATTCTGCCAGCTCACCGCCTTAATAATAATAATAATAATAATAATAATAATAATAATAATAATAATAATAATAAATAATAATAATAATAATAGTAGTATTAATAGTAGTAGTAGTAGTAGTAGTAGTAGTAGTAGTAGTAGTAGTAGTAGAAAACAGATCTTGATCTCTTGTTTGCTACGTGCTTATCGTTAAACCGTATTAAAAAGCAATTTATTCTCTGACAACTTTCTTGTGAGTAGGCGGCAAGTGGTACATGGATTCAAGAAAGCTGAAAATCTGTGTTATTATTTCCTGTCCTTTCCAGTGTGTATCTGAGGATATAACTACGTACATACGCATGTGGTTATGCATATATGTATGTATATGTTTGTATGTAAGTATATGTACGTGTATGTATTTGTGTGTCTGTGTGTGTATGTGTGCGCGTCATATTTCATTTTCATTTTCTAAGGTTATATGAATTACTACGTGGCGCATGTATAGGCCCTCTTTACTATCTATCTATCTATCTATCTATCTATCTATCTATCTATCTATCTATCTGTCTCTTTGTCTGTCTGTCTGTATGTCTGTCTGTCTGTTTGTCTGTCTGTCTACCTATCTATATATATCTATATCTATGTATATATGTATTTGTGTGTGTGTGCATATATATATATATATATATATATATATATATATATATATATATAGATGTGCCTGTGTATATATGTATGCATGTGTGTTTATTTGATGAAGCAAAATGAGAATCAGAGGTAAATATAGAAACATACAAAAGTACATATATAAATATATATTTTTATCTTTTAGGTTTTATAAAGAAAAATGATACACTTCAATTTTATCATTTTTCGCATTTTTCTTTTATCCGTAAGGGCTAAATCTATGGTAAACTGGAAGAGAGTGTTCTTGGTATGTATAAAAATGTTTGAGAATTTTCTTTCGTATCCTTGTTTATGTAAACAGTTAAAAAGAAATTTTCCTTTAAATGTCAAGAAACGTACTTTAATATTTCTTTTTAACGCACTGTACAGGAGATTTCTTTTAATGTTTAAACCAAACCTTGTGTGTAAATGAATCTAATTATAACTAGGATTGTCATATTACATCATGTTCTATTGTGCGAGATATAACTTTGAAGAAAAGAAAGCCATGCTGATGTGAAAATTAAAAATTTTTCGTGACAGCAGCACAATATATGAGGAAGTCAACGTAAAAGTGATAACACATACATATCTATTATAAATTGAATTTGTTTACGCTTCTAGAAGATTGTTCAAATTGGAGAAATAAGCTAGCGGGCCTAGAATAACTACAAATGCAGATGGGAGTACACTGAAGATTTTAGTTCTGCAATAAAGCACGTTAATGTCTGCAGGGCCTGTAAAGGAAATTTAGGTTTGCTGAAAATAATGCTGTTTTGAGAAAGGCTATTTACATTAGAGGGAACATACTGATTTATCTATAAAAAAAAATGTGCTAGAAAACCTATGTTAATCAAGAAAAGAAAAAAGTATTGACTTCACAGACACGGACTGTTTTTAGAAAGGCCTCTGAAATCGTGTATCAAGATTTGAACATTATCGTGCAGTCCCAGGCTGCAGCTACAGAATTGGTGAGGGATTCAGCCCTTTGTGTATTTTTGCAACTGTGTAGTAAGGACAAGGTTGAATCATGGCCTAAGTTACCTTTTCTGCAATTGGTATTGGTGTGCTTATAAAATGTTTGCAGATAATTCCTGCCTTGAAATAAGTAGATTTGTTGTAGAGATTTTGCGCCTGTAAAAGAAATATTTCCTGAACAAATTAAATGAAAGAAGATATTCATCATCAAGACAATAACATTGCCCAAATTGAAACAAACAACAAAAAGTGATTAGAGAAACTATTCTATCCAACCCAGAATCTAGATGAAAGTCCTGGGAAGAATATTGAGGCATGCATTGAGAGAAAGTTTTTAGAAGGAAATTTGCTAACATTGGACAACATTTGTAAAGCGTGTAATGCGAACGATAATTTAATATTTCCTTCTTCAAAACTACGAGAGTATGCCGAAAGGCTCATAGGTTAACTATAAAGAAATGATGTTAGAGCTGTGAAATCTTGTAGGAATTAATTTCGACTCTTCTTATTAATAAGTGCATTCTTTCTGTTCAGATAAACTGACACCTGACTGTTCAAAGAAGACTTCAAATGTAAGTGGTCATAAAAGGTCATATACAACAGATACGACGTCATCAACACTACGACACTGATGTTCATCTAAATGTTTTCTTATGTTGGGGAATATACGGTAGCCAGGTAGGACAAAATCAGGAGAAATAGCGGGTGCTGATCATTCAGTTCAAAGCCGCAGTCACACACATCAGCGTTTGAAACCAAGGGCTTGCGTGATAGAGCATTGTCTTAATGAAACAAATTTCTTTTCCTGGGCCGTTTGTCTTCATAGCCTTTCCTAACTGCCTCAGCAAGCTGGCCATAGTACTCTCCCTTCATAATGTAGTCCTTTGCAGGATATACAATAAATACAATGTCTTTTGCATCGCAAAACAATGAAGCCATCACTTTACCTGCAAATGAAACAAACTTGGCCTTCTATGGAGCAGGTGAGGAGGGGTGTTTCCACTTCATGGATTGTCTCTTTATTTCTGGTTTAAAGTGATGAAGACAACACTCATCTTGGATTGGGAAGCGTTCAAGGAAATCAGCTAGATATTCTTCAAAAGTAACTACTAGCGACTTTTCTTGAAAATAGACAAAATTGGACATCGTGGATTTATCAAGTATCTGCAGAAAAGCATCTAGCCCCTCCAGGTGGATTCATGCGGAATACATAAAATCGAGAAAAAGAGATCTTTTACTGTATCCCAGCATTTTAAAATATACATCTTGTTGGAATTTAAAAGTACACCCCCGGACACTTAGTAAACCATGAACATCTGTTTCACATCGACTTGTTATAACGTTAGTTATCACCCATGAGTTTTTTTTTCTTACCTTCTTTACTAGCGTCTCTTGGTTAAACGTTATCTGCTCAAAACATAGCTACCAAACGGCCTTCTTTTCAGCCTGCTAAATGGCGGAGTAAATAACCATTTCGACCGAGGAATCCTGGGTACCTGTATTTACAAGATTTGTGTTTTTTTATTGTAAGATTATCTTTAATATCTTCGCTAATCGAGTGCTTTTCTACTTATTAAAACATTACCATATA
>NC_068989.1:74242321-74243716 GCF_001194135.2 Octopus bimaculoides | reverse complement strand
TATATATATATAAAATTGTTAAAGCATTGCCATATATATATATATATAAATATTACCATATATATATATGCGACTAATTTATGGAATGAATTTCTACAAATCCAATCAAATTTGTCAAAAACGGAGGGAGGAGATAAGATGTTAAGAAGTTGTAAGTAGTTTATTCGTAAATACAATCCATTCGTACATAACTATAAATTCATTTTAGAATTTGCAAATATCAAAAAATATCAAAGTACTCATCAGTGCAGAGAAAAAATAATAGGAACTTTTTAAAAAGAGCGAAGTTGGATCTATGAGTATTGTGCTTATCTGTTCCTATCTATGTGTGATCTATGGGAGGCATGTCAATTATTAAACCACAACAAACGGATGAACGGTTAAGGGATGATATTAATATAGAGATATCGATAACTTTCTCTGTATAGATTAGTATATATTTTCTAATTAAATATCCATATATGCAGCATAGGGCGAGTTAGTTAGAGAAATATCCAATGAGAAAATGTTACCTAATGTTAATTAAATCTAACATTTGAAAACAATATTTGGTATTTCTTTTTTAAAATCATAAACAGATGAAGTAAGTTTAGCGTGCAACAGATTATAATTGTAAAGCTTATACTAGAAAGTTAATGTAGTCATTTATGAAAATATAGGGGGATGAGGAGGAATTAAAAAGAATGAAGTGGATGTGTATTAAGGACACTTGTTTACTCAAGATCCGTATTAAGGAAACATGGAAATATAATAAAGGGAAAAATGAGGGAAAGTGGTAATTCGATTGCAAATATAACGATTAAGGTTGTATTATGCTTACGAAGTCTATTGTTAAGAAGAAATATTAAAAAAAAAAATTTAATTTTAAGGAGATGTAATATGAAGAGAAATAAATTAGTGATGGTAAAAAGGTAACGAAATTATACTAGTGTAGGGGATTATATTTAGTCTCATCGTTGCATGTATGTGTGTGTGTGTATATATACATATATATATATGTGTGTGTGTGTGTATTTATGTATAATCGAACACCACGCAGCCTGGTCCACAGTAAGTTTTTACTTTTATGTGTGTGTATATGTATGTTTGTATATATATATATATATATATATAAATATATATATACTCTTTTACTCTTTTACTTGTTTCAGTCATTTGACTGCGGCCATGCTGGAGCACCACCTTTAGTCGAGCAAATCGACCGCAGGACTTATTCTTTGGATTCCTAGTACTTATTCTATCGGTCTCTTTTGCCGAACCGCTAGGTTACGGGGACGTAAACACACCAGCATCGGTTGTCAAACGATGTTGGGGGACAAACACAGACACACAAACATACACACACACACATATATATATATACATATATATACGACGGGCTTCTTTCAGTTTCCG
>NC_068989.1:74239440-74241369 GCF_001194135.2 Octopus bimaculoides | reverse complement strand
ATATATATATGCATATATGTGTATACATACATACATATATGTGTATGTTCGCATATACATACATGAATATATAAATATATTTAGATAGATAGATAGATAGATGTGTGTCTGTGTGTGTGTATGTGTTCTTTTGCATTTGCATACTTATCTAGGTGTTTATTTCTTGTATATTCTTTTCCCTTACTAAGCTATTTTCTTTAAAAAAAAAACAAATATTATCTGAACACTGGTATGTTATACGTACCTTTTTTCAGTTTGACTATTTTCTTGATACATTTTTCATGAAGTCTTTCTTTATACAGATTTCTTAAATTCTCAGCCCTTTATGCATTATGACTTTTTATATTATTAAAATCTCAGTGAAATATCATATAGCTACTTTTATTTCTAATATTTTACAAGTGTCCGTTTGTTGTAGACTTCTATTAATAGACAGAACTTCCTGTTGACATATTTCTACGAACACGAGTCATTTTTACTTCTTACAACGTTCTCTATTGTGACCGATTTTCTTTTCAACTTTAATTTCCGCATCTTAAACAATCTTCCTTTCTTCAGTTCCGTAGACTTCTGTTATACATATTAAAATTCATTTTTAGTAACAACCGATAATTCGTTCACATCTTATACATTCCACTGCAGTGTTAAGAAAATCCAGACAGAGCTAAAGTGCAAAACGTCTTCAACGAAAATATCCTCCACTTCGTCATACGAGTATTTCGACTTTTGACTCTTTACACTCCTAGATGGGAGTCGGACAGCATCTAGGTTACGACTCATAGTACTATTATCTTTCCATGTTTTACACTACGGTCTGTATTGCAGCTCTCATTACTAATGAAAATACTGCAGAGCCAAGTATCTATGGTGTTGTAATCAGTTCAGTATAATCCTTCTGAAAACGACTTCTCTATGGACCTTTTCACGGGTACCGTTGCTTTAAGAGATCCAACTTTCTTTCTCTCAGAAATTCAATGCTGTTTTCATCAGATTATATATATACAGGGGCTGGACAACATAATGGAAACAACTATCATCATAGCATCATCATTTTGAAATATCTATAAAACTGCCAAAAGCTTGTTTATTCTTATGTCTTTTATTTTATTTATTATTAGTGTTGCTTAATGTGTTTTGCTAAAATTGCTGTTTCGTTTCAGATATCATCAGAAAAAGGTAATTAAAATTCATAAAAATGACAGATCTATCGGACATTCAAAGAGGTCAAATTGTTCGTGCTCGGATGGCAGGCGCTAGCGTAATGAAAACAAACGAAATGTTTGGTATATGAAGAAGTACTCTCTTGAAAGTAATGACAGCTTTTGAGAAGAAGGGAAAAACTTCCTCTTCGAAACAAAACTCCGGAAGGAAACCAAAATTTTCAGATAGGGACTGTCGGACTCTTACGCAAAATGTTAGAACGGATCTCAAAAGTACAGCTCTCAAAATTACTGCACACACACACACACACACATATATATATATGTGTGTGTGTGTATGTGTGTGTGTATGTGTTTGTGTGTGTGTGTGTGTGTGTGTGTGTGTGTGTGTGTGTGTGTGTGTGTGTGTGTGTGTGTGTGTGTGTGTGTGTGTGTGTATGTATACATTCGTTCGCCATGATAGATCGCTAACAACTACACATTCTTTTTTTTCTCTCCTTGTTTCTTTCCGTGTTCATTTCTGTGGAAGAGCGTAGGCTCGAAACGTTACACTTTTTCACTTACCGAGCGTTATACTACTACATCTTCTACACCACCTGTCTTCGTCTTCTGTTTTTTGTGTATTCTCCATATCTATATATATACATATATATGTATATATATATATATAAGTATATATGTGTATACATATATGTATATATATATATATGTATATATATATGTGTGTATATATATATGTATATATATATATATATATATATATATATAT
>NC_068989.1:74238898-74239373 GCF_001194135.2 Octopus bimaculoides | reverse complement strand
CTGAGGGTGAAAATTTAGGTCCCTTTAAACAGAACCCTTGATTCGATAACAGTGTATAAAATCTGTATTTGGAATGACCAATTTCAAAGACTGTTGGATTTTACTCATAGGAAATTGGAATCTTAATAATGGATTTACAAATGAAATGACCAATCTTAAAGACTATTGGATTTTACTCACAAGGTATTGGTATCTTATATGTATACCATTCTGCATAAACAATGGATTTAGAAATACAATATCCCTACATTCACTCTCTATTTCCTATCTTATCTAAACTAACTATTGCTTAACCATCCTCTCACACCGTCTCCGATGAAGGGATATAATAAATATCCTGGAAACAGCTGTAAGACCTATTTATAAATGTTCTATATTATACCCACCCTTGGTTTTTTATCTCATTACGAAATTCTTATATATATATATATATATATATATATGTGTGTGTGTGTGTGTGTGTGTGTGTGTGTGT
>NC_068989.1:74237205-74238848 GCF_001194135.2 Octopus bimaculoides | reverse complement strand
TATATATATATATATATATATATATATATATATATATATGCTTCTGAAAATTACTCACTGCCAAGTTAATGGCCTGAAATAATTTAGCTTGAACAATGCCCACGATTCATTTATGTGGCAATGAAATTAATGCTGAAGTTGTTTTCTATCGATGTGGATGGAAAGACAGAAAAGCAATATGGCAGAATGCATTCGTAATTAAAAACATAATGTATTAAACAGGAGTATGGATAGTTCAGTAGTAGATACTTTGTTATAATAGACCATCAAATTAATGATGAAGATAGCCATAATGTCGGAGAGTAGATTTTAAAATCCTTTTACGAATAATTCCCCATCTATCCCTGATGGATTACATAGATGTTGCAACTGTAATTAAAATGCAGAACTGTAATAACCAAATCACTGATCGATTTCGGAAATTGTGGTTTTTACTTTATAGACGAACCCTCTTTAGAGCACGTTAATTTGCTGTTACATGAACTTTAAACATTTTACAATATGCACACTAAAAGGAAAAATGACCCAACGCATCAAAATCTTCTTTATATTCATGAAACATCCAATCACCTTAAAAGTATCGTTTAGAAATTTCTTAAAATCGACTCGCTAACATCTTACACGAGATATAGTATCCACCAAACGCACAAAGTGACATATACAGGGCTATAAACTACTCGCTATTTTTATTTTGTTGTTTTTTGAAGTTTTAACATCACTATATAGAACCCATTCAACATTAAATACATGCTCTTAGAAACAGTAATGTATTACCAATTACACCGAATGGCTTTTACAATCTAAATGACATTATTGCTTTGAATAAATTAACTATATTGCTTATACTGAATGACTCCCTCACTTACACACACATACACACACACATTATAAAATTAATCACAAATTACACATAACAATGCTAAGGCAAAATAATAAATTGGCGTGTGCTTTTGTGTGTGAGTCTGTGTATTTCTGTGTGTCCGTGTGTCTAATCTCCCTGTTGTTAATAAAAGCGGTATGATGTATGATAGTGTAAAGAAATTGTAAAACTCAAACCTTTCAACATAAGCCCAGAGATAAGAATTTTAATCTGGGAAGTGTGAATAATAAATATATAAGTAAAATTGAATTATGAATGAAAGATAAGAACGGGAGAATAAGTGAATTAAAAAGAATGGATTAAAAAAGGTACACATTTATGAAGACATACAAAATACTTGGAATAATTTAGGATAATTTTGTGATGATAGAATGTATTAAACCTTAAGTATTTAAAACCGCGAGAAATGAACGATGTGATAAGTTAAATATGCACATCTAAGTAATAACTAAATGATGGGAAACGTATTACAATTATATGTTGGAAATATTTCGTTTCTCGATACAATTGCTTCAGTTTCAACATATGGTCTCGCATCAAGTCATTTACGAAACAAGAACAAGTTTAAAAGATTATTTTCAAACAAATAGTTATATATCACCACTCGTTTCGAAATTGTTCTCATGGTTGTCAGTTAAATAATTTCGGTTCCGTTTCTGTCTTTCAAATCAGCTTTGAGTAAAACATCACCGAAAGAAACTAGACTAGGAGAAAATAACAAAATCCTTGTGTGAGTATACATATATATGTGCGTGTTGATATA
>NC_068989.1:74234762-74236930 GCF_001194135.2 Octopus bimaculoides | reverse complement strand
TATATATATATATATGTATGTATGTATGTATGTATGTATGTATGTATGTATGTATGTATGTATGGGTATATTGATCGATACATACAACATCCAATAGATGTGCCCTACTTTCATCATCTTCACAGTATTCTCCAATAGAAGCAATACAGCGGTTCAGATGCGTTTTCCACTTTTCGAAGCAGTGCCAGAACTCTTGCGAAGTGATGCCTTTCAACGCTTCCACTATTGATTTCTTCACATCTTTCACATCTGCAAATTTCGTAGCACCAGCTTTCGTCACCAATAAAGACCTACGAAAAAAGGTCCGGATGAATTTCCAACTGTTCTTTCGGTTCACGACACACATTCATTCGTGACTGTGTTGATCTTCTGTGATCAAGCGGGGCGCAGGTTTTGTTGTTTCATTCGCAATTCCTCGCTCAAAATTCGTTAGCAGAAGCTCCAAGACACAGCAATCATATAGACAAGTTCGTCAAATGTTCGGTAACGGTCGTCCAAGATTTGTTCATGAATTTTCATGTTTTCATCCGTTCAGGAGGTTGACGGTTGCCATCAACGAGTTTGGTCTTCGAGCGACAAGTGAGCATCTCTTAAGCGTGAAAACCACTCGTAAACTTATGCTTTGCTCATGACAACGTCCTGGTAGGCTGTTTGAAGTATGACAACTGATTCGGCCGCCGTTTCCCCCCAGCAGGAAAGAGAATTTCACAGATGCACGCTGCTCCTTCGTTTCAGCTACTACAAAAATCGACAAACAGAGAAGCCCTGCAAAGCAAAGACACACCACGTGGCAGTACGGTCCCACCCGACAACGCTGGTTGGCAGAGTGATGCCTGTGGGTTGCATGAAGTGGCTTCTACCGGCGGAATATATATATATATATATATATATATATATATTAATGTATGTACGCAATAATATATATGCATACATACATACATGCATATATATATATATATATATATATATATATATATATATATATATATATATATATATATATGCATGGAGGTTTCGGTCAGCTAAGCCACCTTTGAACTGTCCTATGATGCCTTAGCTTCGAAGTAACTGTAATCCTTCAATTTAATGTAAAACTGTTTTTGTTAAAACATAAAACTTTAGGCGCCGAAATGGCAGAGTTGTTAGTATGCCGGGTAAAATGCAGAGCGGTGTTTCGTCCGTCTTTACGTTCTGAGTTCAAAATTCCGCTCAGGTGGACTTGGCCTTTCATCCTTTCGTGGTCGATAAAGTAATTACCAGTTGTGCACGGGGGTCGATGTAATCGGCTTACCCCACCCTCGTAAATTGCTGGCCTTGTGCCAAAATTTGAAAACTTTACAACATGAGATCAAACATTAAAACATGTGTGTATACGTGCGTGTCTGTGTATTCTTATGTGTGTCTGATTACGTGTATGCATATATGGATAAGAGAAATTTTGTAAAAATACAGTGTTAAAAGTTACTCTATTTAAATGTGTAGACAATTTTGATAGAATATTTATGCTTGGTGTTATATATAATTTTTATACGATATTCTCCCACATTTTAATAATCTTTTACTCAATTTCTAATCGTCTTTTCATTTAGATATTTATTTACATCTGTCTAACATACTTCACACAATGTCTGTTATCAAACGTATCATATATCTTCTTCAGTAGTTTAAACTTTGAAAAAAGAAAAATATAAAGTGCTACAAGCTTTTGTTTGATTAATTTAATTATGAAAGGAAAATAATTTAATATAAGCAGAAAACGTATTAGGTTGTTGAATAGATACAATTTTTACTTGCAGTAAATACTTTTTCATAGATACTACATTCACGAAGGTCAGGCAATTCTCTCTACGCTTCCATCGTCAGGCGATTCTCTCTACGCTTCCATCGTCAGGCAATTCTCTCTACGCTTCCATCGTCAGGCAATTCTCTCTACGCTTCCGTCGTCAGGCAATTCTCTCTACGCTTCCGTCGTCAGGCAATTTTCTCTACGCTTCCATCGTCAGACAATTCTCTCTACGCTTCCATCGTCAGGCAATTCTCTCTACGCTTCCGTCGTCAGGCAATTCTCTCTACGCTTCCATCGTCAGGCAATTCTCTCTACGCTTCCATCGTCAGGCACTTCTCTCTACGCTTCCGTCGTCAGGTAATTCTCTCTACGCTTCCATCGT
>NC_068989.1:74223825-74234040 GCF_001194135.2 Octopus bimaculoides | reverse complement strand
ACAATTCTCTCTACGCTTCCATCGTCAGGCAATTCTCTCTACGCTTCCGTCGTCAGGCAATTCTCTCTACGCTTCCGTCGTCAGGAAATTCTGTCTACGCGTCCATTGTCAGGCAATTCTCTCTACGCTTCCATCGTCAGGCAATTCTCTCTACGCTTTCATCGTCAGGCAATTCTCTCTACGCTTTCATCGTCAGGCAATTCTCTCTACGCTTCCATCGTCAGGCAATTCTCTCTACGCTTCCATCGTCAGGCAATTCTCTCTACACTTCCATCGTGTATATAAGGTTTCTTCGATTTTTCTTTCAATTTCCAATTAATACTTACTACACAAAGACATTTAAAAAACAATTTGATGTTTTCTTTTTCAAAGGAATTACTATTATCCGAAAGAGAAAACCTTCTCCACACATGAACATATTATCCAAGCCTCATGCTGGATCCTTAAGTCATTTTGCGTTATTCACTAAAATATTTGCAAAAATAGTAATATGAATTAACCTTACCATCATATTACACCAGGTATTATGTTTGTTTTTGGTTTAACATAATCTAATTTTTTGTAGTTCCAATGTTTCAATATAGTACACGGTTTGTTGTATAGTCGGGTAAAGTCAGATAGAATGGAATGTGTGAAGTACGCATATTAGACAATTACATCAAAATATCGAGAGAGAGAGAGAGAAAATCAGAGGTAAATGAGTAGACTACCAAAATGCGTGAGTGTAATCTGTTACCATGCAAGACAAAAATATTCTAAACATTTTAATACATTAGTCTAGACCAGTGGTGGGGAAACTCCTGCCCACGAGTGCAATTGCACCCGCGAGCACATTTTATTGCGCCCGCTGGCCGATACACTCATATGTACAAAATATAATGAATTTTTTAATTATACAATTTATACAATATTCATATGTCGATTTGCGCCATAGTTCGCGTTTCCACTACAACTTAAAACGGTTAAACTCGAACAGAAATCGTCCGGTAATTGGCATTTGGATGGAAATTTTTTTTCACTATAAAATACATATTGCTACGTTCGTATCATCTCATTGAGGCCCAACTACACTCTAGCTGAAAAATATAGAATACCGCATAAGTAATATAAACGTCCTAAATTCAGTGGCTATGTTAATGAAGATGTTAGGCGTTAATCTAATGTGTTAAACTTATCTTTGTTAATGTTTATCGAATTGTACATAGAAATATATGTATATACAAAATTTGCACAGATATAAGAGTTAGAACTTGTGGTACTCGCAGACCTTTGTCACTGAAAAATTTTCCCCGTCGCACTAAAAAGTTTCCCCACCTCTGGTCCAGACAGTTGAAGAAATTATGATTAACTCATTTTCTTACCAACAACTTCATGAACAATCATATTTTTTCTCAAAATAATTATAACCGCGTTGTTAATATATTTTCTTCTAATACTTTGTAATAATTTGCAATACACGTAAGAGAATTAACGAATCTTTTTATAGTGTTAGAAAGTTCTAATATCCCTAATGTTTCCGTTGTTAGAATCAGCTAATTTAAATGTAATATCTAATAACATTGGAGATAAAATTGAAAAGACAGTAGACAATTGGCTTATACACACCTTTGAAAACAATTTTCTGGCTAAACTATATTTCAATTTATAATTCTTCTTGTTAAATTTCAATTCTACATCTCAAACTATTTCACTGTAAAAACAAATTCAGACATTTTCCAACAAATCGCTAAACATTAAATTTGTAAAATTATTTCTTATTTCACCTTAATTATATTCGTTTCTAATAAAGGCAATATTTTCAACGTTACATATATTATTATTATGAAACAAAACTGATAACATCTATCTGTATCAATTTTTCTTCCCGTCCTTTCTCTCTCTTTATGCGTATATATTGATATGTATGTGAATGTTCAATTTATAGGAAAGATCCAGAGGGACAATAGCAAGGTAGCCCGATGTCACATAAGGGTCCTAGGAATTAGTGATCATATTGCGTAGGAGTTAATTCCGGGGAGAAGCGAGACGCGTTTTGGAGACATAAGAATAATGGAAAATAGAGACAAACGCTCAAGATTTCATTTAAATGATTTATATCACCAAATCACCGACATATGTTTCGATCGGTGTATTAAAAGAAATCCGAGAGGATGAATAATGTGGAACAATGCATCAAAGATATTTTAACAAATGTAAGAAACTACAATATATGATTTATATAGTTATACATGCATATGCATATATATATTTTCATATATATGTACACACATGCACACATATGCACATATACATGCACATACATACATATACACATACATACACATACATACATATATGGGAAGCAAAGTTGTATAGGGAACGCTAGTAATTATTTAAGAAATACCGTTAAGAAACTTGACGTGATAGGGCAAGAGATGCAACACGCACACACGCAAACACATGCACGCCTGCACTCATAATATCCACACCCTTGGCTACACGGACACCTCCCAAACATTTACCTCACCCCTCTATCCCTTTCACGCACGCGCGCACACGCAGACCCACGCACACTGTAAGTACGCTCACGTGTGTGTGTGTGTGTTTGTTTGTGTGCGCGTGTGTGTTTGGGAGAGGAAACATAGCTGTATATGTTGATGTGTTACTAAAAGTATCAATTTCTTGGACATCAGTATGTAAAGGTTGAGATATATAGATTAATGTTGGATTTCATCGGAGGTGAGAAAGAGTGTGTGCGAAAAATACAGTCTGCACGCCATGAAATCATTCTATCACATTACTTTCAATTGAGTAATCTGACAGGAAATTTCCTACAAAAGGCATCAGGGACAGACGTAACACTTTGATAGGCGACCTAAAGTTCTCATAGATTTGTAACAAATGACTTCCATTAAATGTATGACGTGGTCAAGAAGTGTTAAACAATGTGATTTCTCAAGTCGAGCAAGAACAGCAGCCCCTATAATTCCCATTATGGATAATATTAATGGTTTCCTTTGTCCAGAGTCAGGCAAGCTGAATTACAAATTGACTCCGATTTTTTCAGTCAGGTGCCTGGATTTAACATTTGCGATCTCTTAAGTGAGTTTTTAAGCTAGCATGCTACATTTTATAAAAATGATTAGGTTCTAGATTAATTCCATAAAATTATTGGATTTCATTATAATTACTTTCAACTATACAGATATGCTGACTTAAATTTTATGGAGATTTGTGCTTCATCAGCTTATCACTTCATAAAAAGGCTATAAATGACGATCCCAGGAATTAATTGATTAATCCACTTGTTAAACAAAATGCTTTATTAATCGCTTGACGCGGCTAATAAACAAAACTAAAATAAAATCATGACACAGCTATTTCACTATTGCGTATACGGAGATTAAAAATGGCCGGCTCATTATGGGAACGAATATAGCTATATAAATACTTCTTTAGTATGCGTTATAATTAGTTTTATCCTACAAAATTGCCAGAAGAGTAAGGATGAGTGTCCATGACATGTACATGCTCTTTTAGAAATGTATCGATTACCAGGTTGATATCTTTAAGAAATTGATTATAGAACGGAGTACTGAGTATCTTTTGGAATACGTAAGTTTGTAACAAAATATTCACGTAGTTCATACATTCATCCGCAGTAGCTAGGTCAGCACCAAGGACATTGTTTTGTTTTACAGAATTTCCTATACTAACGGGAGGAACGCAGAAAGATGTTGATACCCTCACAAAAGATAGTTAGCACAAAAGCTTTCAACGGTGTGAACTCCATTCCAGTCATTCCTCGAAGGGCAAGTGTGAAGCTTAACCGTATGATGATTTGGCCTATCTTCAAAGAAGAAAAGAAAAAAAAGTCTTTCCAATGGGTTTCCGCACTCTTTCTGTCTTACTTGTAGGACTTCCATACATACTCCATCTACTTAAACAAGGTGTTACATAACTGGATCGAACACACAACTAGGTGATTACGTAGATTTTTCAATAGACAACGATGCCAGCACCTATAATTGTTAATGCCAGTTTAAATCGTTTCTACTAGGTGTAAACTACTTCGTGACACATTGGTAACTCCGGTCTTCTTAGGGTTAATCGGATGAGCGATAAATTTCCCTTACCAATGCATTTTAGTCTATGATAAATTATTATTTCTCCTGTTAAAGCAGATATGTTTAGCTATGTAAACTAAAGTAAGTGGAAAATAGATCAAAGTGAGAAAGCAATACCAGCTACAGAGCACGAATATAAATACTCAATACCAAGTATTCGTAAATACGATTATTGTAATTTTTACTATGTATATTTTAACATTTTATTGGCTTCATTTTTCTTATTTTAAATGTAATGTAATAGGTATCCACAAGCAATTTCATGTGTAGGAACACTTTAGGTACATGTAATATTTTAACAAACACAGCTAACACATCAAGTAGACAGCAACCAACTAGTAAACATTTCAGAATAAGTATTAGCTACAAACTGCTATTAGTCGTGCTTCCACAAATGTGTTTATCGAATAAGATAAATAACATATGTGGTGTCTAAATTTCGCACATTGAATATATTATTCCAACACTTTCAGATAAATCAAATCAATACAAATTTCAGTTCGGGTTCTAATATTTAAAGTGAATTAGAGACGAGATAAGTATCCGATTTTGTATGGCTTCCTCTGAGTAGGAATGGCAACTGGCATGATTTTTTACATCCCCCGGAACGGTAAAAGCATGAGGTTATCCTCAGAGTTAGGATCCTGTCTGAATGTGCAGGTGGTGGAGTTAAACTAGATAACGGAATAAATGTACCATCGAAGACATCAAAGGAGATGCTATCGTGCTTCTACATAGTTTGTTTTGTCTACTAAATTTCATTCACAAATTCATCGTCTCGAACCTGAGATAAAAGGCATTTAATCATGGTGCTGCGCCTGAGAACAATGTAGCTACAGAACGGACGTCTCAAACCTACTTCCATACGATAGAGCAATAGTGTAAATGCCAAGCAATACTTAATTTTGTTCCTTTACGTTCTAATTTCAAATTCTATGGTAGCAATTATATTTGAAACCTTCCAAGAGCGATAAAATAAACATTGGCCAACAAGTGAAATAATTGAATAACTATTATGTATCAAAGTCAAGACTAACCATTTTATGTATCTAATAGCAACGATTGGCAAATCATTAGAACGGCCAACAAAATACATTGCTATGTGTTAGTTTTGCATTCAAAGTTCTAAAGGAACAATGTTCAACTTCTTTATCCTTTATACTTCCGTAGTCGATGAAATATATTATCAAAGTTTTAGGAATCCATATAATAACTATAGCGTCCTCCAAGTTTGAAGCCTTATGCTTATGCTAGAAATCAGTAGAAATCAGAACAACATTATCGAATGTAGTCTTTTATTGTTGTTGTTAGCACTCCGTCTCTTACGACGTCGAGGTTTCCAGTTGATTCGATCAACGGAACAGCCTGCTCGTGAAATTAACGTGCAAGTGGCTGAGCACTCCACAGACACGTGTACCCTTAACGTAGTTCTCGGGGAGATTCAGCGTGACACAGTGTGACAAGGCTGGCCCTTTGAATTACAGGCACAACAGAAACAGGAAGTAAGAGTGAGAGAAAGTTGTGGTGTAAGAAAGAGTACAGCAGGGTTCGCCACCATCCCCTGCCGAAGCCTCGTGGAGCTTTAGGTGTTTTCGCGCAATAAACACTCACAACGCCCGGTCTGGGAATCGAAACCGCGATCCTATGACAGCGAGTCCGCTGCCCTAACCACTGGGCCATTGCGCCTCCATGTAGTCTTATATAACAGGATTTTAAAGAAAGTATTGTGTAATAAAAGACAGCTTTGTTTATTATTTCTAACATGTCAAGTGGTCACGAAGAAGCTCGATTGTTGACTTGTATAATTAGGACGGTGGATTGGATATGAGAGCGACTTAATTACATGTGATGGAAGTGGGATTTCAGTGGTAGTGCGTTGAACACAGTGCGTTGCAGTTGTTAGCTACAAATCTTTATGTTCTGAGTGCTAATACTGCCGAAGCCAACATTATATTGACCCTTCTGTGGATGATGACATGAGAAACCGACGAGTATTGGGGTAAAAATACAAATGACATTGAAAAACCATTTCGTGCAAATTTCTGACCTTGCATCTATACAAGAAATGAACATCTACAACCTGTTTATTAATTGTAATCTTCATTTACGCATAGCAGCCAGCTCGAATCCTTTTAATTGTGTCCATTTTTAAGCTTATCTTCACTGCTTTCGGATCTCTCTGATACTAGAAACTCGATCATTAAAGGGTGAAGTCGATTGGATAGTTATCAGTGCATAATTAACAGTATTTCTATCAAAATTTGAAACCCCAACGCTAATTAATCCCAGACAGATTTGGACTCATTAGATAATTTCTCTCATAGGCACATGAGCAGAGAATTGATGGGTGTGGTATAATCGAATTAACCGTTGTGTGGTACTTTAGTTTACTGCCTTGAACTGCATCAGATGCAAAAATAGAGCTCCACGGCATTTGAACTCAGAGTGACAATAAATTATTATAAAATACTGCATATAATTCTCTAAGCCGTTCTAACGTTTCTACCAACCCACAAGCAAGCAATCAGAAATTAGCAAGACATAATTAAATACTCCAACGCAACTAAATTAGTCTACCCTTTCTGCTAATCTCTTATCCTGGAAGTTTCATTATGAATATTCAATAATAAAGGTTACATAAGTGCATTGCTGAAAACATTCATAAGATGTCGAATAAAATGTAAAATAACATTCAGATATGAAAAATAAATGACAAAGCGATAATTTAAAACAAACACACTTTAAAGTGTTTGTTTTATCATGAATTTACCTAAAAATATCGATATTATGTCGTAGTTATGCAATACGACTATCAACAAATATAGATAGAACAAACACGTTGTTCTGAAAGTTAAAAAATGAAAGTAAAAGACGATGAAAAATTTCTGAACGAATTAACATGGCTTCTGTTAAGTTCCGTTTTTATCCTCATAAATAATTATGAATTTATATTAATAATCCTTAAATTATATTCATGATTTAAAAAAAAAACATTTTATTAAATAGAGAATGTTTACTGACCCTTTAAGATATCGGGATAACAAACAAAATGAACATATTAAAATGATGACGTCATTACAGAGCTATAACTATGGCGACAAGGAGAGAAAGGCGCAAGATTATCCATGTAAATGTATCAGTTGTTAGACTTTAGCTATACCAGGGTGCGGCCTCAAAGGTTTAATCAAATAATTCGACCAACTAGTTACATTTTTATGTCTCATATTTATTCCATCGTTCTCATTTGCCGAAGCGCTAGATTATGGGGACGTAAAATAGGCAACACCTTTTGTTAAACAAAGAAGGAACAAACATAAATACACACACACATACATCTACATATATTTAAATACACACGCGCATGCACACACACACACAGATATATGTATGTTGTTACAAGACGTGCTACCTCCCTAGATTTGTCTACCATATTTACTCACAGCTAGTAAAACCAGTGTTATTACATTTGGAGCACCCAATTCATTTACCTTCATAACTGGGAAAGAGTACTTGAATGCATTTAGTTATGTCATTTCATACTCACACATACTATACTTACACTCAAAAGCATATATATTCATATATGGTTTCAAATTTCGGTACCAGGTCACCTATTTTCGGGGAGGGGCAAGTCGATTGCATCGACCCCAGTTCTGAACTAGTACTTAGTTTATTGACCTTGAAAGTATGAAAGGCTAAGTCGGCTTCGGTAGAATTTGAACTCCGAAGAACAAACGGACGAAACGCCCCTAAGCATATTTGCCCGGTGTGCTAACAATTTTCCCAGACCGCCATATTACATATTACATAAGCATTAATGTGTGTGTGCGTGCGCTCGCACGCTTTTGATGTATATATGTATATGTGCATTAAATAAAAGCTGTATGAAGCGCGGCACGAAAGTGGTTGAGAAGTTTGCTTCGGAATCATTAAGTCCCCAATTAAATTCTGCTGGTGGGTATCTCGACCAAGTACAGTTTTGATTAGCTTCGATGTGGCCTATCGGTTGTAAGAAAAAGTCAGTTTAATCCCATGGAAATGATCAACCTTGTCATATCTCGTGCAAATACAAACATGAGAATTGTATTTAAGTTGTAGGAGTCAGTTGAATATACGCCTATACTTTAATTTCATGGGCTTTAGTAGTCAAGTTAATCACACCTCTGAATAGTCATCATCGAAAATTACACTTAGAGCTTATGTAAAAAAAAAATTATAACTAACGAAACTAACTGAAGTCGCTTTGGTATCATAAACAACCAGCTAAGCTGACTAATGGACTCCTCTGGTTAACTAAAAGCCGTTTTCAATTACTTTTATATATAATATACATAATATATAAATATATGCATATATACATACATATATGTATATACCTACATATATATGTATATATACATGCCTATATGGGTAGAGGGCATAAAAAAACGTAGAGAGAATGAGAAACGAGACAGAATAAAAACGTAGACAGAATAAAAACGTAGACAGAATAAAAAACAAAAACATAGAAAACGAAGTTTCTTTCGAACAACGAGTAAAACAAAGAAACAGAGAAACGAAACATGCAACATAAAGAATATTCCCTTCATCAGTTGTCTCCTGTTTTATCTACTCCGCGTTTGGAAGGTAAGAACAAGACGCGACCTCGTTAAAACAGTCCTTCCCGCAAAGAAAATTAAATAAAATTTGGGATCTTTTGCGGAGGGTGAAAGTTGTAACATAAACAGGACAGTGAGAACAAAACAGTGAAAACAAACGGTGAAGGTTGTTAAGACATGACGATGTGAAGTGGTGAACGCTGGAAAAACAAGCTTTGAGAGGAGACAGATAAAAAGTACGTCTGGTCTTTCGGAAGGAAGTGGAAGAAAGAAACAAAGGCCGTTGGTCACGTGTGAGCAACGAGAGAGTGAAGGAGGAAGAGGAGTGAGTGAGAGAGAAATTGAGAGAGAGAGAGAGAGGGGGGGAAATATATATACATGCATATATAAGATGGGTGGCTTATTAGCAATTTAATAAACTAAAGACAAATTTATAGACGTCACTAAAGTGACAAAAGGTACTAAGCTGTACCAGCATTGCTAGAAATAAGAGTTAAAACAACTCAATCACCACAGAAGCTCTATCTTAATAACTGACAAGGGAAGACAAGCTCCATTTGCGGACATAGTCAGATCACCGTTGGTTTCGAATTTTGATGCAGAGCATCTTAATTCTCATCGGTGGCTCTTACTGCACTTAGGGTTAAACTCAACTCACCTTCTCAGCTTATAAGAAAAGCGTTTAACTCGAAAGAAACAGACAAACAGACAGGGCAGGTGAGGCACCTATATGCATTGATTTTGTGTATTTCATTTATTAAAGATAAGGAACTACCTATTCCTTAAGTTATTGTGACATATTAAATCACATTGTTAGAATTCGCATTATAGGTGAAGTGGTATCAGACAGATTTCACACACTTCTTTTTCTATGTAGTTACTCACGTTAGTAACAAATTTTGTCGCGACTCAGTTTACGGTACATTGTTCGTAATTCTGCAAGGTGACGCATATATGATGGTAGCTGAGATTTCGTAATTGTGAAGTGTGAAACATTAGCCATTCAGCCATGCTCCTTTTTATAACTAGACACATAGAAACCTACTCAAACACCCACGCACAGATGCCAGTAGAGATAACCACTCATACATATAGTTTAAGCATAAAGAAAATACAATATTTTATGTTTTTCCTTTCAACAAAATCCAATTTTGTCGGATATGTAAATGAAAGACACTTCTATGAACATGAACAAATGCCTCTCTGTGTGTATGTATGTGTGACTGTGTCTGCGCGTGTGTGTGTGTTTGTGTAGTGCGTGTGTGTGTGTTACATAAATCTACGTCTCAGTTAGAGTACTGTACATCAGTGTTATATACTGGTACAGTATACATTTGGAGACGATGCATGGTTTTCTCCATGTGTACAGTATACATATGTAGACAGTGAATGGGCGTACCTGTACAGTAATAAACTTGTACGAATCTATTATGAAGTAAATATGCCACATACACGGAAACGTAAGTACATGCAGGCGAATATCCACATAGTATATATATATATATATATAT
>NC_068989.1:74221642-74223678 GCF_001194135.2 Octopus bimaculoides | reverse complement strand
ATATATATATTAGATATGTTTCAACCAAAGAATGGTCCAGGCCATGTCTAAATCAATAGCACTACCTGATAGGATTATCTAAATCCTTTTTAAGTCATAGAACCTAGAACCTAGCTTCCGCCAGGAAGAAACAACACAGTTGAATAGAGGTTGTGAAGTGAAGACAATGGTATGATTTAGGAGACATGTGTGAGTGGATTTCTAAGGAGAAATGCAGGTGTGGGATGTGAATGTTGTGTGTAAGTGTGTTTGTGTGTGTGTGTGTTTGCGTGTGTGTGTGTGCGTGTGCGTGCGTGTGCGTGTGTGTGCACAGGCGTATGCGTGATCGTTAAGTGTGTGTGAGAAAACGTAAATATGGGGAGGTGGTAGCCGGCGCAATTTCGAGGTAAAAAGGTGAGGTGTCGTGAGAGAAGTCGGTTTAAACATACAGGGGTGAGGTGCTGTTATTTGGTACAAAGTTCCGAACAGGAAAGCAAGACAATGTGGTATTTCGGGTAAAAAATAGAAAGCAGAGAAGAGAAAGAGAAAACTTAAATAGTAGGACCATAAAAAATTTTATTTTTTAGAAGAAAATAGTGAGGTAACTGGAGAGGCAAGAGGAATGCTATCAATACGAGCGCAAAATACCTGAACGAAATAGAGGATATGGGTACAATGTGCATATATTGAAAGTGACAATAGAGAAAATAACAAGCAGAAAGTCATGAACAGAAAAAAAACCAATAAGAGAGAAAATGTGCAAGTTGAAGCAGAGAAGAATAGTGACGAAAGAAATTTGAAAAACTTGAGGAAAAATTGGAGAAAATTAAAGAAAATCTTGAGAAAAATATTTAGCATAAAATATTTACAATAAAAAGAGAGAAAGAACGAAGAAGGTCTGACAATCCAAAAAATTCGACTACTTACATTTTTATGTCTCATATTTATTCGATCGTTCTCCTTTGCCGAAGCACTAGATTATGAGGACGTAAACAAGGCAACACTAGTAATCAAGCTAGGAGGGAACGATCATACACACACACAAACACAAACACATACACTCATGCACACACACAAACATACACGCACAAACACACACGTACACACGCATACACAGACACACACATGCACACGTATGTATGTATGCACAAAATGTGCTTCCTCCCGCGTTTTGTCTCCTAGATTTATTCACAGGATGACCACCGACCTAAGGTGGGAACCTAAAGATGGTGAAAGTCTACAGGAGTACAATTGGGAAAACTAGTCGAAAAGAGATGAGTTCGAATGCGTGGATTAGAAAAATTGGTAGAGTCACATGGTAGAAGCAAAATGGCCGAAGAAGGGAAAGGAAAACTCAGACAAACCAGCGAAAAGGAAGAGGCAAGAGAATGAGACTAATAGGACAACGAAGTGTGGCTACCATGACTTTGGATGTGGAAACGAGTGTGAATGTGTGTGGGGGTGGGGTGGGGTGGCTGGTGTTAGAGACCTAAAGAGTCGGGTGGGAGAAGTTGAGAAACAGTGTTGTTGAGCAAAACGGAAGTAGCTGGTGCTGAGTAAAAGGCGTGAGTAAAAAAGCGCGAGTGTGAGTTAGCGAGTGGATGTTGGTGCATACATGTGCCGGTTTGTATAAGCTTTAAGAATAAGTAGAATAAATACACGTATGAAAGTTATAAGAGGCACATTTTCATGTATCAAGAATGAAATTTTTGGGCGAAAGGTGATGTGTATAGATACGTAAACGTGTTTGTCTGTTTGCTTGTGCGCGTGTATGCGTGTGTGAATGCTGGTGCAATTGCGGATGTCAGAGGAAAAAGAAGAAGGTCACAGGACATATGTTTGTGTGTGTACGTGCGTAGGAGACAAATTGCTAAGGTGAACGTGTGGAAGATGGAGAAGGAGTGCGCTGTGTGTTTAGGGAAACGGTGGAGAGAGAGAATGCGATTGTGTGTAAAAGGAAAATAATAAACTTTTGTGGAGACCTGACAGTGTGTGACGCGTGATCTCTCTCTCTCTCTCTCTCTCTCTCTCTCTCTCTATATATATATATATATATA
>NC_068989.1:74220342-74221253 GCF_001194135.2 Octopus bimaculoides | reverse complement strand
ATATATATATATATATATATATATATATATATATAGATAGATAGATAGATAGATAGATAGATAAAGAGATAGATAGACACAAAGAAATTTATTGCATTTAAATTTTTAAAGTTAATATTTCTAAATCTTATTGCTCCTGTGCGTGTGCGCAAACACACACAGTCTCTCTCTCACTTTCTCTCACGCACTCATATACACAAACATATACACAAACATATCACAGATATTATATGTTACGTATCTATCAATCTATCATTCCATCATTCTATCTACCTGTCTATGTCTCCCGCTATTTCTATCTCTCTCTCTCTCTCTCTGTATATGTATATATATATATATATATATATATATATATATATATATATATATATTCATACACACGCAAACACATTTACTACATCGAGGCTTGTATATTATACTGTTCATGTATTGTTCACAGGGACACATTTACTGTATTATATAGATACCTATACATGCATACATACATATCTTTATATACATAGATATTCACACATATACATATAATGCATATACGTATGCATATACATATATTCACACACACACCTACATACACTTTCTCATCCATACACGTACATACGTACACATTATGGTGACATTTCTGCTTGATACTCCTAATAACTTCCACTGTCAAGTATAATGTAGATAATGGATAAATTTCATTGCTAGGCATCTCTGTAGTCATAGAAAAATTTGCTTCTTGACGTCATCGGATTCAGAACAACTTGTACGCTTTTCTCTATGACACTTTTGTCTTGTTTCATATCACTTGCAACATGTTTGCTGTTGTGGTTTATGTTGTTATTCATTCGTTTACTCTTCTTTCTCTGTCTTTCTCTCTTCGTGTCTTTGTTCTGTAGTTTCTCTCTTTCAGTATATATATATATATATAT
>NC_068989.1:74218878-74219872 GCF_001194135.2 Octopus bimaculoides | reverse complement strand
ATATATATATATATATATATATATATATATATAAACGCATTTACTTATATATACATATGTGCATGCATGCATACACACATGTGCTCATTTAAACAGGGCACTCTTATTAGTGCAAGCATTCATACACATAGACTGATGCATATACGTACATACTTATGCTAATATGCATACACACTCACGAACGTACTGCTACAAATACACACGGGCAAAAAATACACACTCACACAGAAATATGGGGACACACACATTCAAAAGCATATACTATGCATATTCATAGTTTCCCTTATACAGAATTCGATGTGCACAAGTAAACATATAAAAACACCCATGTTCTGAATATTTAAATACAATGCACCAGGCAATAATTATTGCCAAGATGTCTACATACAGACTAAAGCGAATAAACACACGTTAATAGAGGAATTACATTTGGGCACAGTGATGAATCGGAAATAGTACATACTGAAACGTACGCGCACATAGATATACATTTTCCTAGGATTTCTGATTTTATTTAGACATATATTGTCATACGCACACATTCTCACACGCGAATAAACACACACGTACATACAAGAATAGAAATGTGCAAACACGTGGTATATTGTATATTCAGTATACACCATATTATATTCTCCTTTTTTTTCCTCTCTTCGTTTGTTTCCTCGCATCCTTTTTTCCTCTCTCCATTGTTTTCTCTTCCCATTCCTTCTCTAGAAGAGCGTAGGCTCGAAACTTCTCATTTACCCTGAGCGTCAAACGAATTCACATTGTTTGTTTTTCCCTTACCTGTCCTTGTGTTCTGTTTTTTTTTTTAATATTTCGTCCAATTTTCAGTTATCTATCTATCTATCTATCTATCTATCTATCTATCTATCTATCTATCTATCTATTTATACATACATACATACATACATACATACATACATACATACACACATATACATACATATACACATATACATACATGCATATATATATATGTATATATATA
>NC_068989.1:74216545-74217503 GCF_001194135.2 Octopus bimaculoides | reverse complement strand
ATATATATATATATATATATAAATAAATATAAATATGGTGCATGGCTCAGTCGTTAGAACATCGGAGTTACAACCATGTGGTAGTGAGTTCGATTCCAAGACCGGACTGTGTGTTGTGTTTTTGGGACAGTCACTTTATTTCACGTTGCTCCAGTTCAATCAGCTGTAGAAATTGGTTGCGATCTCACAGGAGGTAAGATGTGACAGTCTTTACCTTTCACTTGGATGACATCAGTGGCGTGGGTAGGTGGAGGGAAGACTCGTATGCATGGGCAACTGCTGGTCTTCCATAAAAATTCCTGGACTTGTAGCTCGGTGGGAAACTTTCTAGGCACATTCACGTGGTCATTCATGATTGAAGGGTATCTTTCAAAATGCTAGCCACTACACATTCTTTATTTTCACTCCTGGTTTCTTTCTGTGGAAGAGCGTAGGCTCGAAACGTTAAAGACTTTTTCAATTCCCGAGCGTTAAACCAATATATCTGTTTGTTGTCTACACCACCTTTCTTCGTCTTATGTTTTTTTTTTGTGAATTCTCCCTATATATATATATATATATATATATATATATACATTTATATTCTTGTTTATTTTCACTGTCCTGTTTTTGTTACCATATTTGACCCTCCGCAAAATCCCAAACTCTATTTAATTTCCTTCGCAGGAGAAACTACTTTATCGAAAGCGTATATGTTTGTTAAATGCTCGAAATACAAGAATAGGAAAACACCAAACAACTGATGAAGAGTCGTTCTTTATGTTGTTTGTCTTGTTTTCCATTTGTGTCTTTCGTTGTTCGAAAAAATAGTTCATATTCCATGTACTCGTAGTTCGTATTTTTTTTTGTGGTACACGTTTCGTGACGTCCTCTGCCCACATATGCATATTTATATATTTAGATATATACTTTTAGATGTAAGTACGTACATCTGCGTATGTATATATGAATATATATA
>NC_068989.1:74214856-74215958 GCF_001194135.2 Octopus bimaculoides | reverse complement strand
ATATATATATATATATATATATATATATATATATATATAGAAAATGGAGAGATATAGTGAATATACGTTATATCTCTCCATTTTCTTACTTAATAATATTTGATATTTTTATCATTTATTTATTGAAGAAATATATCTTCAAAATATAATATATTTAACCAGTGTAGCTTAGATATAACTATCCCTGTAAGAGGTGTATATATCCTCGTATGACTATATATACACATATATTCCTCAATAGATTCAACACTAATGACAACAAGCTTAACACAAATCATCATATACATCTCCAAACTTTGTTACACATTCAAACATACATGCATGCACATAGTATACATATATACTCACACATGAGCAAAGCTGGTACAGCCACATGTGATGTTACACAGACTATACCGCTTAAAAATAACGAAGAACAAACACATGAAAAACACACCAAAGCGAGGACGTGATACAGGTGAAGTATTAGCAGACACTCAGGGAAGGAAAGAAAGGTGATTTTACGTTTCGGGGACGACATTTCAAGTTATAGGCGTAGGAGTGGCTGTGTCGTAAGTCGCTTGCTTACCAACCACATGGTTCCGGGTTCATTCCCACTGCGTAGCACCTTGGGCAACTGTTTTCTGCTATATCCTCGGGCCGACTACAACCTTGTGAGTGGATTTGGTAGACGGAAACTGAAAGGAGCCTGTCGTATGTATGTATATCTATATGTATGTGTGTGTATATGTTTGTGTGTCTGTTTGTTCCCCCAGCATCGCATGACAACCGATGGTGGTGAGGCAAAAGTGTCCGATAGAATAAATACTAGGCTTCCAAAGAATAAGTCCTGGGGTCGATTTGCTCGACCAAAGGCGGGGCTCCAGCATGGCCGCAGTCAAATGACTGAAACAAGTAAAAGAGTAAAAGAGTATACAGCGAACAGGTGAATTCTAGAGATGCTTAATATTGAAAATAAGTAGTAGTACTCAATTGATTTGAGCTTAAACTCAGGAGTCCGTATTGAGGACTAAGTCCATGGGCTAAAGAATGGTTGTAAGAGAAGTCCAAGTGAGATGATATGGAGAAAGCGATGTTGACAAACATATTTAGACTTGATATA
>NC_068989.1:74212784-74214818 GCF_001194135.2 Octopus bimaculoides | reverse complement strand
TATATATATATTTATATATATATATATATATACATGCGTACATAGACACAAAACTTAAATATATTCAGAAGATAAACATACATGTAGAAGCTTATTGATATTTATATTTATTGACAAATAAATTTACATTTGGATATAGAAGCCAAAAAGACTAAGGGAAAATGCATACTTCTTTTATATTGACAGCTGTTTCTGTGATCTCGGAATTACGTAATAGTTCGTAACGATCATAATGAACAGACAGAATATACAAAATGTCATGAATATGCAACCAATTGATGGATGTAAATAGACATTATCATAATACTAGCTTCCTTCGTCAGGAAGGGAGATTTTTCTTAGATATATTATATACATATGTGTGTTTGTGTATTCCAACAGATACATGTATTTATGGAAACATATATCAATGTACACACACACACACACACACACACACACACACACATATATATATATATATATATATATACATATAAGAGGGATGACCACTAAGTGGACAACCATTATGCTAGCTGTAGACCACATATTGTCTGACCACTAAGAAAAGATTGTTCTCAAGGAAATTCAGCAAGCGCCAGAACGTAAGCGAGAATTTAAAATATCACTTCTTTAACTTTCTAAAAAAGACCTCTCAACGCTTCTAAAAGCAAGCTTCGCTTGTTTATTTACGTTTGTCGTAATTTGAATTTAAAATATAAAGATTAATCACATACCCGGTTTCATTGTTACCACTTACGTAATACTTACGTAAATATCCGCAATTCATCAGTGTGATCGTCATAACAAAATATAAGCTGCAGAACTATGCACGAGACCTCCTAATGAGATTGAACATGCATATAGTCTTCGAAGACTTTTTCGAAGACTTTTTGAAATATAACCCAAATGTAATTGGTAGAACTATATATTTTTTGTGATGTCATCTTGCTTTCTTCTTTTTTGCCTTTTAGTTTTTGAAATTGCTCCTGTTTTGATCCGCAAATGCCAGCGTGAAAAAGCTCTTAAATGCAAATTTTGATGCTACTTTTTGTATTCCAAGAAAACTGTTGGGGAGTCATTACCATCCTCACAATATTGTTTTAATCAAAAGAGACAGAAATAAAATTAGGAACAGTCATAAGGCTTTAAAATGTTTGCTCTTCGTCAATGGAGTTAAAATCTTTCAAATTATCTTTCTTTATGCGATATATAATTTTTCACTTCACCGTGTGGAAGAAGTATCTTGTGTGTCGTAATTGGGTTTGATGCTAACATACACAGCACACATACATTCTCGGATTTGTATGATTGTGGCAAGATAACATTTGTGACAGTTACAAAATAGAGCATAAGTTTATGGAATACATGCTGACTTACCACTTGTTAAGTATAGAGAACAATATAATTTCTACGTGAGAAAGAATTGGTTGAACCTATTGTGCGTTCGTCATCAGGCAAATTCATTTCCCATATGAAATATATAATAAACCAGCTACTCAAACACTTAGGTTCAAGTAATAGCAGGAAGAGTGTGTAGATATACGTTCTTAAGAACCTGCCTCCTACGTTGATTAATATATATATCATGCTTGGCAATTATCACTTTCCTGAATAGTTCTAATTTAAGAGGCATGTTTGATACATTTAAGCTTGTGATACTCTTAAAATATACAGGACGCTAACAAGAATATAGAACAGCAAAGGATAGTAGAAACGGAAACGATATATCTGAATCGTTAAGGATGGCGGTTACGTGAGATACAGTAACAAGTTTGAATACATCGTCGGAAGTAGCCATGAGATAATTGATATAAACGATGACGATGATGATAATGATGACGATTACCACTGCTGAGATAAGTTTAGCCTCCCGCCAGTATTGTTTGGGTCTTAAAACAGTAAGTCTATCAGAGATGTTGTCTCAGTTCATATAGAGCAGTAAATGGCCTCTTAAGATATATACACATTAAATATAACATATAGATGGTAATATTAATTTATAAATACTTCTGTTGCATATAACATAATAATATATATATATATATATATATA
>NC_068989.1:74209633-74211696 GCF_001194135.2 Octopus bimaculoides | reverse complement strand
ATATATATATATATGTAAGGACAGTAAGCTGCCCGGCTGGCAGAATCGTTAGCATGCCGATGGAAATGCTTTGCGAAATTTCGTCCATCGCTACGTTCTGAGTTCAAATTCCGCCGAGGTCGACTTTGCCTTTCACCAATTTCGGGGTCGAAAAAATAAGTACCAGTTGCGTAGTGGTATCAATGTAATCAACTTACCCCCCTTCCAGAACTTGCTGGCCTTGTGCCAAAATTTGAAACTAATATAGGTAGGGTCAGACGGAGGTCGGGAGAGAGAGAGAGGGAGAGAGATGAAACAATATAGTTTTGATGTTCCAATCCAGATCTGAATAATTATACTTGATGAAAACTTAAAACGCATGTTTTCTTTCTTAACGATTGGAGAGAGACAACTTAAATTAAGAATTTGAAGAAAATGCAACTTACGTCGCAAAAATGAATGTGTAACTGACAATTTCTTTTCAAAAGTGCTTCATATCCGATCCTACTGCACAAACCACTGAGAAAACAGTTTTCTGTGAATCCTGAGGTTGAGGGAATTTCCAGAAGGAAACTACGCAGAAAGTTATATATATTACCTTTTAGCGCTTTCAGTTATTTGACTGCATCCATATGTATGCATGCATGCATGTATGCATGCATGCATGTATGCATGTATGTTGGTGTATGTATGTATATATATGTGTGAATGTACACATATGTATATATGTATATATATATATATCTGTATATGTGTGTATATATATATATATATATATATATATATGTATGCGCGTATATATATATATATATACAAACACACACACACATACACACACACACACCCATATGTATTTATACATACATATATATATTACTGAAATAATTTATATATCCTCGAACAAAAATATTCTTTTGAATGAATATAACCTCAGTGGTATTTTCCTTAATTTGCTCAAATAATCTCTTGATTCTTTTCGTTAGGAAATCCGTTGACGGCCAGCTGCACGTTATGATAATATTGTTCACCAAATGCAATCGAAGCCTAAGTAAACACACACCTAAAGGATAAACATAAGCATGTGTTATTGCTGGAATTAATTCCTGGCAAAACAAATATTAGTTAAAATAAAGTCTTTAAAAAAAAAATTGTAGAAATGAAACAAAAATTAGAATTTTGTTGTATTTGAAAGATAATGTTTTATTAGAACACTGACCTTTAGTGTATCTCCAGTTGGGGCAGGTCAATGAGTTTAAAAATAAAACAAGTTGAACCAACGTTACACTATGATATTTGTCAATCATTGCCTTTCGCGTCATTGATAAAATCCCCATGGAGAAATGGCGAATTAAGCAAATTATATAATCATCGTTCTTAGAATTAATCGGTAGCCTGCTTTAATACCACCACTTGAAGCTTGCGTATGCTTAGCGTATTCTGCTTTGTTGCAATCCTTCGAATTACGATGCTAATTAATGCAGATGATTTGTGGCATTCCCCACACTGTCTCGGAGTCTCTGAAAAAGATCACAACGATGATATTCCTGCTCTTGCTAGGATTTTTAAACAATTATTAATGAACGAATCTATCTCTATGGGACAGAAAATGAGCAAAGTTCGTGTTAATCCTCACATGCTGACCTTGCAGCTTCGACGAAATCACACAGAAAAAAAATTCACAAGTGAAACTTTAAAGCAGTAATAGAATAACAATAAATAATTATTCATTTTTAATTATTGTAAAGTTAATTGCAATGCATTAAGTTTTAATGCATTCATTACAGGCTTATATGTCTACAGTTTGGTAATGGTATATATTACAATACATTATCATATTTAACTGATAAAAGAGAACGTAATTTTCTGTAAATTGTATGCAAATTGGTTTCTCAACGAGTGCATAGCTACACACACACAAACACACACACACAGACACACACACATACACACATATATTTGTGCATGCATATATGCATATCTATCTATCTATCTATCTATCTATCTATCTATCTATCTATCTATCTATCTATCTATCTATCTATCTATCTATCTATCTATATATATATATATATATATATATATAT
>NC_068989.1:74203801-74209181 GCF_001194135.2 Octopus bimaculoides | reverse complement strand
GAATGTGGAATCTAAAAACAGAAACAATTCCTATCATAGTAGGTGCCTTAGGTATAATAAAAAAATATTCAGACAAATACATAACAAAAACACCAGGACTTACAAATATATATAACATACAGAAAATTGCACTACTGGGTACTGCACACATTCTACGCAAAACACTTTCAATACAGTAAACATAAGAGCACCACAGCAAACCACAGCACATACCCAAGGCGCACAGAGCTGCGCTCGGTAGTGAAGTGAAAGCACGTTATAAAAATAAAACTACTGAATAATAATAATAATAATAATAATAATAATAATAATAATAATAATAATAATAATGATAATAATTTTGGTAAATACGAAGGTTGTAGTCAATGAGGAGAGTAGACGTGATACCAATGGTAATTGGCGCACTTGAAAGTATCAGCACTCAACTACCAGCATGGTTCAAAAAGATTGGTACAAATGTAAAGGTAGAACATCTACAAAAGTCAGCATTGCTTGGAACTGCGAGAATCCTTTGCAGAGTTCTTGAACAAGTTTCATCTTAGCCTGCTGGCTGTGTACAGCTGACACTTTCCATCATACCCAGCAAAATAATTTGAGAGTTTTCATGTTTTCATCAAATAATAATAATTGTCCCTTAAATACGAGAACGTTCGTATGATCCTGGTGAATCATTAAAGCTGTGAAAGTGTAACAGTGTGATAGAATTTTATGCGCATTGTGCAGGTAAGAAGCCCTTGAAATATTCCACAAGAATAACGTCGTTATCCTTAATACGTTGTGTGATGTGATTATTTTCTGCTGACAGATTTATCTTTTATCTTTTTTTTTTTTGTTTGTTTTAGTCATTAGACTGCAGCCATGCTGGGGTATTACCTTGGAGAATTTTTAGTCGAACAAATCATCGACGTGAATACATCTTTTTTAAGCCTGGTACTTATTCTGTCAGTTGCTTTTGATGAACCACTAAGTTACAGAGATGCAGGCACAGAAATAGTAATTTTCAAGCAGTGGAGAGGGACGAACATAAACACAAAGACACACACAAACACGCATACGCACGCGTGCACACACACACACACACCCACACACACAACACACACACTCACACACTCACACGCACATAAACGACAGGCTTTTATTCAGTTTCCGTCTACCAACTCCACTTACAAGGCTTCAGTTGGCCCAGGACTATAGCAGAAGATAGTTGCCCAAGTTGTTACGCAGTGAGACTGAACTCAGAACCATTTGGGTGGGAAGCAAACTTCTTTATTTCATAAATTTTGCCATAAAGGCATTACATAGAGTGGACAAACAAAGAGAAACAGACACAAAGAAGCTGCAGGCTGGACACGGACATTAAAGAATGAAATGAATACAAAACGATGAGTAAAACATGGGAGAGGCACCGGCCCTCGCCGACCGACAACCCCTCAAAAACCTTGTTCAATAAAAATCATCATTACAAGAACAAAATAAAATAAAAAAAAATAAAAAAAAGCAAATTTCTTACCACACAGCCATGGCTGTGGCCATCTCAAAACATTTTTCTTTTACTATAGATCGACCAAGTGTAAGCTTGTACTTCGCTTTTATTTGATCTCCTCACTTTTACGTATTTACCTTTTAGTTGCTTACATTTAGCTACATAGCATGGTGAGAATATGACCACCTTAATTTCAGTGAAAATTTTACCATTTTAATTCTTTGCTGTATTATATTATCGTTTTTTAATTTTGTCCAATATTATTTAAGGTATTGAAGTTATCTCTCTCTCTCTCTCTCTCTCTCTCTCTCTCTCTCTCTCTCTCTCTCTTTATATATATATATATATATATATATATTAGAATATAAGAGAGAATGGTATAAGTATATCAGAAATAGTAGTCACAACAACAAGTATATATACATGGAAAATTGTATTACCACGTAAATGATTATAATAGGAATATACAATAGAAAATAAGATGTATAAGAAGATATATTTTCTATTGTACATTCCTATTGTAATCATTTATGTGGTAATACAATTCTCCATGATAATATACTTCTTGTGCCTATTCCAAATATACTTATTCCATTCTCTCTTATATTCTAATATGTAACTGCTCTTTTGGTTTACTTTATGTCCTTAAACATCTCTTCCAGATCTTTGGTCAACGTTCCAGTTTGAGCACTTAACTGGTGATACCTAATACATTTTGTCCTAAAAAGGCATACTTAATTAATTATATGTATGTATGTATGTATGTATGTATGTATGTATATATGTATGTATTATGTTGCCTTCTCCTGAAAGGATGCCCTAACAAAGGCTAGGGGTCTTTCACTTGCAATGGTTAACCGCGCGATCGGGTATTCAGTCCGATTATTCCTATGTCCCCGCGCAAGATACAGCCATAATCTGGATAAAATAGATATAAAAAGAAAAAAAAAAGACATTGGGAAGCGCAGTTAATAGATACAGCAATTTAGATAATGAAATTTCATACAGAATTAGGAAGTAAGTGATGATTTCGGAAGGCTAGAATGGTGCCTCTGGAGTCGGCGAGACATATGCAGGAAGACAAAGATAAAGGTGCACAAGGCGTGTGTGCTCTCTTCTCATCTTTATGCCTGCGAAACCTGGGTCACATATCGGTACCACCTTAAACAACTGGAACGTTTCCAACAAATGTGTCTTAGCCGGATTTATGGAATTAAGTGAGAGGACCGCATCAGTGATCTTGAGATATTGGAAAGCTCTCGTGTGAAAGTATAGAAGCTCTTGTGTTGAAGGAAAGGCTCAGATGGAGTGGTCATCTGGTCAGGATGAAAGATTGAAGGATGCCAAAACAACTCTTTTATGGAGAGTTAGCTAAAGAAGAACGACCTCCACATAAACCAAAAAAGAGGTATAAAGACTTACTGAAGGCTTCCTTAAGAGATGCTAGCATCTCCTCTGATATATGGAAGGGCATAGCTATTGACCGTAGCAGGTGAAAAAGGATTGTGTAAGAGGGGAAAGCTACTTTTGAGAAATCTTGAGTTGAGGGCATCGCTGTTGCACTTCCAGATGGTAAGGGTCTTTCTATGATGCTGACATGCAGTGTCTGTACATGACCCTGTCGCAGTAAAGCTGGACTAAAGAATCACCTTTGTAGTCATAAAGCGAGAACGATGATTGACAACCAGGCCGCTGGTGGTGGTACTACACACCATACTAATCAAATCTGTCAGGCATATGCAAAGGGAGTGCAATTCGGCGGGAGAACTTAAACGACATGCTAAGGTACATGAAACCCAATTACAACTACAGCCGGCTATTGCCGGTAAAGGTTTCAGCTGCCAATTCTCTACCAAACATTTTAGATCTTTAGCTGGGCTAAAAAGCTTCACTGAAGAAGCTTATATTCTCTGAAGAAGCTTATATTCTCTGAAGAAGCTTATATTGTGGTCTCTACTGGACAGTATGTTGATGAAGGCGAAAATCATTTTCACATTCCGTCGATAGAATACGCACTTTCTCCGAGGTGGACGTTACCATAAAACAATTGAAACTATAGATTAAGAAGCTTATCTTGTTGAACTGAAATCAATATTTTAATACCAATTGTTTTACTTCAGTTTGAATGGTAAACTCCTGAAGAAGCCCATAAATATAATTTAATTTCGTTTCCCTATTCCATATAGGCCTTGTAGCTGTTCAATAGATTACTACCAAACCAATGATGAAATATTAGAATCTTATTTCACTAGCGATGTAGTTTCTGTGTTCACTATATCTGTTTTCTATTCTAAAATATTAACGTTTCATACACATAAAAGCAAATAATAAAATAAAACTGGAAATAAAGTTATTTCCAAACTATCACTGCCAGACTATTAAGTTAGATAATTTCTATATCTATTTTTTTATTATGGCTTGACAATATAAGCATCCTTAATACGTCGTGAAAAATGAGACTCAAGACTGAAGAGAAAAAATAGCGATTCTCTTTTAGTAAGGAAAGAAACATAACGTAAAAGCACATCCCTGACGCGATATTTGTGTTCTGTAATTTTAGAGAGAAATTGCTTCTGCGCATCTCTGCATTTTTAGAAAGAATTCCATTATATAGCGTCCAAGAATATTCGCTTTCTTCAAAAAGGAATAATCAATTGACATCATTTAATTGATACTTTTCTCCTTTAGAGACAAGATCAAGATCTAAACGTCGATTGTTAATAACATGTAATACATACAAAAGTATCAGCGAAAACTTTTTCTCCAGTGTAAGCTGAATCATCTTTTTTCGGTTCTTCCCATAACCATGGTAATTAAATTCCAGCCTATGGTTTAAAAGATAGTAATCTTGCGAAATATGTATGATACTTTCGACTACCACCACGAAGCAACAAAATACAACGTGGACGCTTATGCTGGATTTCAACAACGCGCTGAAACTGTGGTAGAGATAATAAATGCAACTAGTGAATCTCATAAATTACATAGCAACAGCAGGAAGGCAACATTATAGAGCACGAGAAATAATATTTTACTGACATTCATAGTTGTTAGTTTACAAAGATGAGTGCACATGCTTTCAAAGTTAGATTAACCTTACTCACGTCTGATGTTTATGAAGAACGGAACTGAAGGATGAAATTCAAAAACATAGCAGCAGCTGTTATTCATAACTAGATCTACTTTGATAATGAAATCCATAATTATATGTATATCGCCAGGAAACAATGAACGATATTCTACCTCAAATGTCGCACTCACGTTTTCTCACATTTCACAGTCACACATTTACTTTCACCTTATCTCATATTTATGGCAATGTTACCTAATGCATCAGTATGGAATCAAAAATATTTAAACTACAAAAGTTTATGTCAAAAAATATACAGTTACCTTAAAATGTGTTGCTCTGCTCAAGGACGACATAGAATTACTCTCAAAAGTACACGAAACCCTATCCCATCGTTATGACACAGTTTGATGTACTGCAGTAGATTTCTTGACCGCATTACAAATTGTAACATGCAATATGTACAGGGGCTGGACAAAATAATTCATGGAAACACCTTAAAATTTCAAACAAATTTCTTTTAATATGGGGCAGGACTGCCTTTGGCCGTAATTACAGCTTGAATTCTACGAGGTATGGACTCGTACAAAATTTGAATTGTTTCCAAAGGAATCTTTGTCCATTCTTCAGCTAAAACAGTCACCAGTTCTTGTAGTGATGATGGTGGACGATATCGACTCCTTACTTCTATTTCTAAAATTCCCCATAAATGAGATCTGGGGACTGTGGTGGCCAGATGATATGTTCAACTTCACTAGAATATTCCTCGTGCCATTCAGTAACAAATTTAGCTTTGTGAATTGGTGCATTATCATCCTGAAAGATTG
>NC_068989.1:74196977-74202894 GCF_001194135.2 Octopus bimaculoides | reverse complement strand
TATATATATATATATATATATATATACATATATATGCGTACATTTATAAACATTTCCATATACTCACCACTTATGTGCGTGCGCGTGTGTGTGTTTAGATGTGGGTGTGACTGTACTATCAACTTGTTTTTGTATAATACGATTTTAAATGGCATAAGGTAAACCTTGGTCTATCGCAGCAATCAGCATGCTACTTGTGACATAAATCTGCAGAAGTTAAAAAATATCTCAAAAGCCACTACTAAAGAGTTTGCTGGCGGTTATTCTAATATCCATTTAACGAATTCTTTTCAGATACTGGTAGTGAAAGGAATGGTATTAGGATTCGTAACGAAAGAGCATAAAAGAAAAACAATTCATGATATGGAATCAGAAAATTATTCCTCTTTGAAAACAATATTATCAGGATACCTGATGAATGTTTCTGGAGAAAAGACACCCTGAAAAACTTATTTACTGCAGTGAAATTCACCTTTAAACAATATTACTAGAAATCTGTTGAAAGGTCCTCTGACATTTCCTCAAATAATTTTTATGAGAGAATTTACACGTTTCTCAGTAATGACATAGCCTACACGTGCGTTTGCACCTTGGGACGCTGCATAAATGTTATTCATATTAACTCAGCAGCACATGAAAACAGTCATGAGCTCTAAATGTACATATTATATAGAGCTATTTCACGATTTTAACATGATCTCTTTACAATAAATAGATAAGCAAACAAACAAACAAATAAGTAAATAGATATATATATATATGTATAAATAAATATACTCTTTACAAGGAGAGTAATCTGGTTTCATTTCTTACTTGAAATTAATTTACTTCATTATCATAAACAATAGGCAAAACATTTTTGAAGAAATAAACCATTGACTATTCTCACGTCATAAGACTACATAATTACATTTAACCATTGATTGCAACTTTATAGCAATAAAGGAAAAGTGAGCTGGCGGTATTGTTAGAGGGTCGGGGAAAATATCTTTTGACATTTGTTCTGTTTCTTTGGTATCTCAGTTGAAATCCTACTAGGATCAACATTTCCTTTTATCCTTTAGGGGGCGATAAATTAAGTACCAGTGAAACACTGGAATCGATATAATTAACCCCCCCCCCAAAAAAAAAAATTTAGGCGTTGTACGAATAATAGAAAGGATTATTATTATTATCAAGGCGGCGAGCTGTCAGAGTAGTTAGCACGCCGAGCAAATTGCTTAGCGGCATTTCGTCCGTCTTTATGTTCTGAGTTCAAATTCCGCCCAGGTCGACTTTCCCTTTCATACTCTCGGGCTTGATAAATTAAGTACCATCGAAGCACTGGGATTGATGTAATAGACTAGTCTCCTGCCTCAAAATTTCAGGTCTTGTTATAGCTAGCTTTAGGACAAGTGACGAGTCAGAGGACTGCACACCCGATATTTGAAATGAAGGACGGAACGATAAGGTGTTATGTCCCACTCCTGCACAGACACTTTTGCAGTAATACATAGATCAACGAAATACAAAAGCGAAAGTCAAAGATATCGAATGTAAAGTTATCCATCATCTCACCATCAATATTTTGATACGTGGCAGAGGCCGAATTGTCGAAGAATAATATATTGAGGGGGATCTCACCGAATGGATATGGCCTAACTACTCTTAAAGACCACAGTACCGTACCAGGATGATGTATTGTCGAATATACAAAAGAAGAGGCAATGTGGCTTATAATGTACTGCAGGGAAGTTTCAAGCTGCTTCACAAGTTGTAGCAAAGCCCTTGAGCAGCAAATACAATCAGAAAGGGAACAGCTGAAGAATCTCCGACAATATTTTCCACGAAATATTGCTGTTCTCAAAGCGCTGCCAAATGAAACCCTTTCCTTAGCTGTGGCAGCGATACCAGAGAGGGAGAGTTGTGGTACAGATTTGTCCACATCAAACACGAGAGCAGCAAATTCTAGTCTCTATACTATATTGGATCATAATTTTGAAGTTTGAAAATGATGTCACGTAAAACTCTAAGAAGACAGTGACGATACAGTTGTTCACTCTATCATAACCAACGGCACCTTTTGAAACAAAATGGAGGTTAAAAACTAAAAAGATACGATTCCCAAGTTATCACTTTCTTTGAGCTCTCGCTGCTCCAAGGTAGGAAACACCCATTCAAATCGGTGCCAATCGCAGTAGGTGAACACGGTGATGTGTGCAGAGATCAGAAGCCGAGCGGCAGTGTTTTCACAGATCGGACAAGGAACCAATAAGCTGAGTGCTGGAGTCGGTCAAGCTGCAGCTGTAACGCACCTCACTCTGCGCTCATTGAGCCATTGACGGCGCTTTGTCTTGTCTGTTTCACAAGCTGGATGGCCGACGGTCCGATATCCTCATCGATCTTCAGCCAGAGCTTCCAAACCTCAAGGAAACAAATAGCAAGTAACATTGTAATATGCTAAAAATTAAGTTTAAAATGGAGCCAGAAAATGCAATAGCTATAGAATGTAATATTAAAACCATGTGAACGATATTTCTGCATAGCCAAGACTGGACAAAATAAACAACACACAAATAAACAAAGAGTAGAACGCAATGTTACCAATAACTGGTAGGATGACAAGAATTTTATCTTCGTACGCCTTTCTTTATCTTCCAATGGATCGCTGGCTTTCGATCATTTCCTCATAGAAGAGAATAGAAGACAAGCTATAAGAGAAGGCATGAAAGGACAAAAAGTAAATATGAGCACCAAAAATTGCTGGTTCCCTGCCGAAAACGACTTTAAAGCCTGAAGAGGTATCCCATTCTCAGTGCTACCACGAACATGACTCCCGATACATTCAAAAGAATAATCAGTTACCTATAAACAATAACGAAATTGTTGTCTTGCTAGTATTTAACATATGTTTTTTGTATTTTAAGAGACACTGTAGTTAACTGTATTTTCCCAATATCTCTATATACTGTATTTTTCCATCTTTTAGACAATGTCACAAGGTTCACTGAGATCGATCGCAGTATGCTTCAACCGTAAATAGGCCCGAATACTTGCAACAGGTACCTAAGATGCACGGCATGAAGTCGGGAGACAAGTTAAGTATACCACAAAAGAAGGTCATGATGGTATATGAAATCAGACCGTAAGGAGATGAAACAAATATTGATAGGGAACCAACTCCATATTCTTTACAGTTCAACCAACTCATTGACTTTTATTTGAACCTTTGTATCAAACCCGCAAAGATGAAATGCAATGTAGACTTCAGCCAGATTTGGACTTGATTGCTTTCTTGCATTTTTTAAAGCTTTTATTTTATGAATACTTTGAATCTGTACGCTATCAAGAATCTTTCAAGAACCATACCTCTCAGTAAACATTGCTATTACTTTGTTTATTTCTGTGCTGTTTATTTTGTTCAGTCTTGGTCATGAAAAGGCATCGATCACAGTTTTAACATTGCATTATTCTCTAACTCCATTTTAAACTTGGTTCTTAACATTTTCACAGTGTTACTTTTTATTTGTCCTGTCTTTTCACAACTGCTTGTCAATGCAGCGTCTATATATTCATTATTTTTAAATATTTTTTAAAGCTTCCTGAATCCCCTCCACCAGGTTTTTGTACGTGATTTACAACTATTTGCAATACTTTTGCCTTTGTTTTTTACTAGATATTTCCTAATTCCTTACACCAGTAATGTATATAATCTTTCTATATCAGGCTTTTAATACCGTATTCTAAATTCAGATATTCTAAATTCTTTTTGTTTTCTTTTTCTCTCTAGCTTCGTTAATTCTTTCTGTTCTGTATTAGTCTGTCTGGTTCATTGAGTCTTTAGTATTTATAAGCCTGTGTTTAGATTAATTCTCTTATCGATGTCTCTTTATCTAACATGATATTAGCGTTCATAATTAATTTTAGAATTTTTTTTTCTTAAAGTTTGCTTTGTTACATTTATCTAATCTTAACAACTCGCCTAAATTCGTCTAGGAAATCCATGTATTGTATGTAGCGATATTTCAGGATGCTTATCATCTGCAGCGTGTAACATCTTGTCTTGAAGCCATGGACACAAAAAAATGTTTGATTGTCCTCCTATAACACGTTCATTCATTTTTTTTACTATTCGGAGAACTGGCAGAATCGTTAGCGCAGCAAACAAAATTCTTAGCGTTATTTCTTCCAGTTTTAACTTCTGAGTTCTAATTCCGCCGAGATTGACTCTACCTCTCATCATTTTGGTGCATATGAAATCTACTACACCCCTTCCCCCAAAACTTTGCCACAATTTAAAACAATAATTAATACTAAGACAGCGAGCTGGCACATTGGACAAAATACTTAACGGTGTTTATCCCATCTTTATGTTCTGAGGTCAAACTCCGCTGCGGTCGACATTGTATTTCATCGAATGGGTAACGATAAAATATGTAATAGTTAAGCACTGCGGCCGAGGACATTCAGTAAACCTTTCCAGAAAATTTCAGGCCTTGTACCTATTGTAGAAAGAACTATCAAATCGGCGAGCTAGCAGAATCGATAGAGCATTAGAAAAAAATGTTTTCTGGCAGTTGTTCTGTTCCTTTACTTTCAGGATTCAAATTTCATCGCGGTCAACTTCGTCTTTTATCACTTTAGGATCGATAAAATGAAGTACGAAGAAAACGGGATCGGTGTAGTCTCTTGAACTGAATTGATTTAGTTTCTAATTTAGGCCTCGCTACTAAACTAGAGTTATTCCTTTGGATTTTCGTATATAATTGCGCATCTCTTTTTTACTTATTTCTATTTCTTTTGTTTCTATTTTCAATACGCATCTTATGGAGTTTCAATGCATCACACTTGAATAGATATTTCTATATAATTCAGAGATATATTGCCGTCTATTAAAATTCATGTCGTTTAGAAAATATTCTTATTACCTCATTATATTTAACCATGTTATCTGGGAGATGCTTTGTAATCCTTCTGTCTGCATATATCATAGATTATGGTTATTTTTCACATTATGTGATACATTTTATGTTTTATATTTATACAATGATTTTTGCGTGCATATTCTATACTCTTGGCATATGAAGTCTTCAGATCTTTCAACTCCATTTTGGCTAAGAATAGAACGGCAGAAACAACGAACCCATATTGTCTACAACTATATTTCGTGACTTAATTTTGGACGTTTATACCAGGCTTACATGTGATTCCTCAATCAGACCTTGTTCGATCTCAGCTTTGTGCTTCACCTTTCACAGCTAATACTGAATTTTCTCTTTCACTTCGGTATTGTTCAAACTAGTTTCACATTGCATACGTTACATTTGCTAACATGTTCTTAAGTTGTTTTGTAGTTCCATTTCAATTTATTTTATAATTCGTTTAAATAATTTCAATTGTAGTCTTAATACCTTCTTACTGAAATATTTTAACTCAGCCTGTTTTTATTTTGTTGGTCTATCTAGAGGCAACAATTTCCACTATCTTTTTTTTTTAATATTTGTATTATTTCGTCTGATTAATTTAAGTATGAATTCTCTAGAGTCAATTCATCAGTTATAATACATTTATTTCCTAGTGTAATATAATAATATTTTTCGCTAGGCTTACCCCAATTACTCTTCTATCTTGTCCTAGAGTACGATTATAGGGTTTCTACTTGAATCCAAGCATTTTCCTACAAATTAAATTTGAATTTATCATCTTCAAGATCCATTACATTTCAAATATGTGCATCATTTCAAGCAACATCAGCAAGAATACACATGGATAGCTATGCAGTTAAGGAATCCAGATAACCACTGTGTAGTAGGAATTCAATATCTGCTATGGCACTTTCAACAAGTGTCTCCTTCCACACCGTTGGGCTCAACAATACTTTGTAATATTTGGTAAACGGAAACCGGGCAGATATCTGTTGCATATGTTTATATATATA
>NC_068989.1:74194775-74196967 GCF_001194135.2 Octopus bimaculoides | reverse complement strand
TATAGGATAAGAACAGGTGCATACATTGCAGTATGAACGGTTGGTTGTGTTATCTCCTCTTAAGTCAACGTTCAAATTACATATCATATGTCTCGAGAACGATGAAAGAAGTTGTCATTTATGAAAACATTCAAAGGCGGTGCTCCAGAACAACGAAGGAAAATACAAGCGTTAACATATACGGCTTTGATTATAAATTGAAGCTTGTTTCTATAACTTTGGGAGGAAAATATCATCATCGTCGTCGTCATCATCATCATCATCATCATCATCATCATCATCATCATCATCATTATTATCGTCGTCGTCGTCGTCATCGTGGTCATCATCATCATCGTCGTCACCATGCATTATATTTAGCTTGTCTCTTCCCTTCATACGATCCTTCGCCCTCGTAATCCTCTTCGACATCGTTTACATCGTGAATCCCTCCATCGTACCATGTTGTCTATCAATTGTAGTTGTGTGTAAAATGACATCTCATTATGATGTCACTGAGAGCTATTTAGTATGGCAATTATTCACGATAGTTTTCTATTCAGAAATCATCATTAAATATCGGTATCACATGAATGTTCTTTGTTGAATGCTAAGCAGTAAGTAACTTCTCCTCTACAGATTTTTCATTCATCCGAGCTTTCTCTGTTAATTTGTTATTTACACCGAAACCTTCAATGGACATTAAACACGCTTTTTATTTGTGTATAATTACTGCTTCGAATTCTCATTCAAGTGTATAATGATTTATTCTATAGAAATAGTTTTGCAGGTGCACAGGTTATATATAGGAGAAAGAAATGGGTTACAAAAGAAAATGTTAGAGGTTACGGATGAAGAATGTTATAAAGGAAGAATGTTAAAGAAGAATATTTGGAATGTACAATTTAACTTTCATGCCTTTCTCAAATGCATTGACATCATACATTAGATTCTCTTTAGGACCACTCAGGCCCTTCGACAGTTTTAGTGCCTAGCAGGTTGGGGGGTTTCAAAATATTCTGAGTGGGCACTAATTTTTAATATTGCTAAAATGGAGTTTTGAAATGAGAGTATTACTGTAAATCTGAGAGCGCACTATTGAATTGGAAGAGCCTCTTAGCGACAGGTATGACAGCGCCAACTTGTCTCAGGTTACTTTTATTGGAGCTCATTCTGTTGAGAGCCTTTGTACAAGTCCGTCGTTTATGGTCAACCAGTTTCCTTGGCAATGTTTTTGACAGTACTTTCCATATTGTATGTGGAAAGCATTTCCAGAATAACTTCATTACTGGATAGTATTGAAACTGACATTTCAGCTGGCATATCTCATATCCTTCTCTTCCCACTGATTCCAAGCTATGGTAAATGTCATTTTCCCAACAAGCATAGAATCGCATCGAACCCGCAACTTTCTTATTGCGAAACTATCTTCTTGACCATTCGGCTACCCTGTGTCCACTACATCTTACAATACTTACTAGAAAGAACTTATTGAAATTCTATATGGTATTACTTCAGGTATTACTATATGGTATTAATTCAGTGGGGAGAATTTATAATCAACAACATTTTCATTGAATTGTGTTTGGTACTTTAATACATTCTATTGAGTAGCGTTCGTGAGGGTGCATGGCCTAGTGGTTAGGCTGTTGCAGTTACGACCGCGAGATCATAGTTTCAATTCTGCACCGAGTGGTGCATTGTGTTCTTGATAAAAACAAACACTACAACTCCCGTAGCTCTGCAATCAAATCGACACCTGAAGACCGGAGGGAGTGAACTAAGGAACACCACAAATACTTGCTCACTATGAACAAATTATTTTGCACGGATTGAGCAAGAAATAGCAGAACCTTATTTCTAGGACTACGAGAGACTACCTTCATTTAGACGTCTCCACTCGATTTTTATTTTTACCTAAATATACTTCTTTGCATGATACTGTTGTTGTCTGTGGTCATGTTCTTTTTTCTGGTCTTATTGGTCTTATTTCTGCTATTGTTGCTGTGGTCAATCAAACGGATACTACAGTAACGTTCCATTGTGTAACCATCCTGTTAATATGTATACCATGATTCGTATTGTCCAATGTAGTTTATTTTCTGTGATATGTATATATATATACATAATATATATTTATATATACATATATATATATACATATATATATATATATATATATATATATATATATATATATATATATATATATA
>NC_068989.1:74192776-74194668 GCF_001194135.2 Octopus bimaculoides | reverse complement strand
AGAGAGAGAGAGAGAGAGAGAGAGAGAGAGAGAGAGAGAGAGAGAGAGAGAGAGAAAGAGACAGACAGACAGACAGAGACGGAGAAAGAGGAGACTGAGACAGCTAGACAGACAGAAACAAAGAGAAAATGAGTAAGAGAGAGCGTGTGAGAGAGATAGCGTAGATACATACACACACGTGTGTGACTGTGTGTGCGTGTGTGTGCGTGTGTATATGCATATGTATGTACGCTTGTAGGAAGATATTGATATTCATATATACGTGCGCATACACACACACACACACACACACACACACACAAGCACGCAGAATAGTAAAACATAATCTTAGCCTCGTGCGTAAGCAACAGCGTAGAGAACTTATAGATAACGGGTTGTAATAAAAAAAAAATTATCTGACATCGACTATAAATATATACCCTGTTTACCTATCTACCGCGATGCTTCATAAAAGCGAGATTTAGACTGAGTGTACAATGAATAGTAACTGAAATATATAAATAAGCAAATAAATATATAAATTTTGATTACTTCAACTTCAGTTACGTCATAAAAACATTACATTTTCATCAGCCGCCAGAAACGTTGAACTATTTCATCGAAGAAGATGTTTGACGTCACAGCCGATTATATTCGTTTTAATTCATCTCAAACACCCCCACCCCTAACCAAAAAAACTACTATTAATACACAAGATAGCTTGTTGAAAAAATATCTCATTAGTGTTATTGTATCTATTATTTTATTTTGTTTTACTTTAACACATATTTATCTTTTTTTCTAACCCTCTTGCCTTTATGCAAACAGACTGAAATTTATGTTCAAAGAGATAAATATGCCGAAAATCTCAATGTACTATTATGGCGGATGAACATATAGTCTGTCATACATACACCCAAACATACATACATACATACATACATACACTCAAACATACATACATACATACATACATACATACATACATACACACACATACGTGCATACATACATAAGTGAGAGTGTGTGCGTGTGTGTAGATATGTGTGCGTGTGTACATATATGCAAGTGATGAATATGATTACGAGATGTACCGCACCCAAATGCCTCGGATATCTAGACACGTGATAGTAAACTGGCTTTTGCAACACACATGCACACATACACACATATACGTGGGTATTATATAATATATGCTTATATACACACCCGCCCACTCACACGCACACACACACAAGTACATATACACACACACACACACACACACACACACACATATATATATATATATGCACATGCATACATACATACACATACATACATACATGCATACATACATACATAATTACATACATACAGAAACTCCAGGATGGGAACGCTCCTGGAAGAGACTTGATTGTTGGATATTGGTACAAGAAGCTAATATTTTACCGACTATATTTTATCAATCTGTACTAGTAAACTTTCATTGGGAACAGTAGCATACGACACTGGTAAGCTCTGGCAGAGACGAAATTGATCTCCAAATGTAGAACCACCCACATGGCAAAAAACTACCGGCCAATTCCATGTCAGAACATGATGTATAAGATATATACAGCATGTTTAAAGCTCTTCCTCCAAGACCATTTTGAAACCAATAACATTATCACAGCAGAACAAGCAGCTGGGAAGAAGGGAGTTTGGGAATGTGCCGAGTAATTTCTAATCAACAAAACTGTGATGTCAGAGGTGCGACAACATAGGACGTAAACACAGCAACACCGGATGTGTAGCGGTGGTGGCAGATAAAGACGCAAAGCCCAGCCTCATATATATATACATATATCTACACATACACACATACATACATGCATACATACATACATACATACATACATACATACATACATACATACATATATATATATATA
>NC_068989.1:74186229-74190533 GCF_001194135.2 Octopus bimaculoides | reverse complement strand
ACAACATGGTCTGGTTTTCACATTTTTTATTATTGCATTTAAAAAACAAAAATTTACAATGTTGACGTGTGTTAAGCATTAAGAAAATATTTTGTAATGATCATAAAGTTCAATTAGCGCTTCCATACGTCCGTATTAATCATCAGATTTCAAAATGTATTTAACTGACAGTTGCGCTCTTAACAACAGTAAAATGACTGATTTCTTCTTCCTTTTCGAAGGCTCCGACAAGCTGAACATTCCGAATACGTATTTGACCAATTAGTATGCAGTATTAATACCAGTGTTTGCCGGCCGCACCGATATTACCGGCCTAGTTCCCGCCTTTATTTTAACCAATTAGCTTGCGGTTTACATATAATGGTTTTATGAGTTAGCAATCTTAGTTGTTTCGATCGTTTTTTATTTCAATCGGTGATTGTCTTCTGTAGTCTGTGTACATTCATATGTTAAAGGTAATTTTTAATCCACATCATTAACTCGTTGTTATATTATTGTTGTTATTTCCGTTCAGAAAATGTTTGGACATTTTAATGAAACGTTTGTCTTTTATCTTTCTACTAACCTCATTTATGTCATGTACTTTGTGGAAAGGAAGAATTAGAAACATTTTCTGACCACTTATTTCTCTATGTCGCTCAACGGAATTCGGCGAAAATTAGAGTTCCGAATTTGTTGTCGGTGAACACGTGAAACAACAAATCTTGAACACTAATGTTCACCTAGTTCCATCGAGTAAACATATAGAAACATGTGTTCAGAAAATGTCTCTAATTTTTCCTTTTCGCAAACTACATGACACAAGTGAATTTGGAAGAAAGATAAAAGAAAAACGTTTTATTATAATGTCCAAACCTGTTTTGAACGGAAATAACATCAATAATATAACAACCAGTTAATGATGTGGATTAAAAAATATCTTTAACATATGAATGTAAACAAATTACAGAAGACTCCCACCGATTTAAATGAAAACGATCGAAGCCAACAAAGTTATATAAAAAGGAAAAAGTCAATCATTTTACTGCATTTATCAAGCAATCAACTCAACTGTCACTCAATACATTTTGAAACCTAATGATTAATACGAACGAATGGAATCGCTAATTGAACTTTATGAACATTGCAAAATATTTTTTTTAACGTTTAATACACTTCAACATTTCCCCCCAATTTTTTTTAAAATATAAAAATAAAAAACATGAAAACCACTTATATATATATATACAACAGGCGTCTTTCAGTTTCCGACTATCCAATCCACTCACAAGGGTATAGTTGAAGACATAAACCCAAGACTGAAGACATAAACGTGGGACTGAACACGGAACCATGTCGTCGGTGAGCACACTTGTACCACATAGTCTGCGCCTACACACATACATACATACACACACACGCATGCACACATGCACATACACGCATACACGCATGCACACATGCACATACACGCATACACGCATGCATACTACGTGATTATTTACACACTGGACAGGCAGCTTATTGTTGCTGCGGAGTCCTTGTACAGCGTCAGTGTTCGGGTAAATGGTGTAAAACGTAGCCTTTCAAAGTGGGTATTTGGTTCGGCAGGTGATGTGTTATGAGCTGGGAAGACAAGAGGTGGATGACAATCAGTACCAACATCAATTTGTGTAGAATCTGTGAATTGATATTTGGAAATGGATATGGCACTATTTACCTTGTCAGAAAGTTATCTTCAGCATGCTCTAAATACGTTCGCTGCCGAGTGCTGTAATGCAGAGAAGGGATTAGAACGATTGTAGCTAAAATTTAGAATCACAACATCGCTGACTTTATTTTCCCTATTTCATCTGCTTATTAAATAAGTACCATTATTATAATGGACGTCAATCAATACGAGTTTTGTTCTTTTGCTTAAGATAGAATCAACGTTACTCTTATACTTTAAAAAGGAATCAATAACGACAAAAAGCGTACATTAGAGTGACACTTCATTAACTATTCAACACAATTTCATTCTAGAAAGATACGGCATCTTAATTGAAGTATAAATCTCTTAATGGTTGATACAAAACCTATGTTTATTCGTCATGTAATGTATCTAGGAGAAAATCAGTCGGGTGAAACCCATCCCTCTCTAACGTACATTGTACATGTTGAATTTCATACTTCAAGGTGGTGTTATAACATTGTGTGATAAGTTTAACACTCAGCGATTGTACAGTTGTTTTTGTTTTAACCATCGCAGTCCAGCTCATGCTGGAGCATCGGTGATTCTGCCTTACAAATTAGGTTTAATGAAACCTTTCGAGAAATGTTGTTGCCTGGTCATAGGTCATTCCTAATTGAACATACCTGTGATGAAAGCACACCAACACATCCCTTTTTGTCATCACAGACATTGTGTATCCAATATACATTATAACATATAGTGTTAGGGGTCACAATTCTAAAACGGTAGAGTATAATTTAAGTGAAATGTGGTTGCTGTTTCTAGTATTTTGAACAAGCTTGTAGGGGCTGCCAACAGATTTCAACCATGGTTGTATCACCTAGAAGGTGACAGTATACGAAACAGGGCATCTTTGAGATAAAGCTTCATATTTATATGATCCTACAATCTATAGCTGAAACCTACGTGAGATGCATCTCCATGATCACTAAATCTTTTAAGAATAGCAGTCAAATATTCACTAAATGATTGGCCTATCTTTTTCCAAAAGTTTATATCATTTAATGCATTATTCCTATAAAAAAAAAAGCCCGGGATAGTCATAATTTAGAATATCTTCGATCGCGTGTCTGCACCATCTGGACTCTCTTCGAACTCATCAACAATGATAACTGCGAGATAACATTAGTGAGGAAAATTATAAATACACTGAAATACACAAACTGTACCCGAGAGAGCTCTCAGTGTGTTAACTGATGTTTAACGGACAGGTTTTATCGACAAAATATTTAATAACGGAATAAATTAAGGTTAACGTAAATATAATATGATCTCGTGAAATGTCCACCTGTCAAACAAATTTTACAAGACTAGTTATACAGAATTACCAATGTTATTCTTAGTATTTAAATTGAACAGAAAACTAAATGACAGTTCACATATATACATTGTTGCCAGTGTCAATGTAGGAAAAATGTCATGACATAACGCGATCTTTCTATGAACTTCGAACTTAACACTGATTAAAAATTATGAATTCGAGATAGAAATGCGAAACTTTAGAAGTCATATTAAAAAATAACATAACATCATCAAGGAAGAAATGAATACGAGACTCAGATTGAGAGCGGATATAAAAACCTATGAAATTTGTAAGGTGGCACGGTGTAGGGTGCTAGGAGAAAGGAGTACTTTCACGTTTCAAGGATTGTTTTTCCTGAGACAAATTTCGAAACAGATTTTCTTTGCGATAATTGATTTTGTTGGAAATATCAGACCGGACATGATGGGTAAGTGGAGAAGCGTCCGTATCGAAATATCATGTTGTTGAAATTAAAACATTATCATAACCACGGCCTTCGGTCTGTCTAAAAGAGTCTTAAATGTAAAAGAAGGTTTATGTACTGTGTATTGAATTAGCTTTCCAATGTAGTGTACAGGGGTATTATTTGAAGTTAAAATTGAAATACGATTACAAAACATCAATTGATTAATTCGTTAAATAAAACAACTTGAACAGGTGAAAAATGATCGACAATCTTTTCCCGAAAATATCACTGTCCTCAAAGCGCTCCATTAGGAAATCCTTTCTTTTGTTAAGGCAGCGATACCAGTGAGGGAGTGATTGGGGTAAAACTTTATCCACATCAACCACAGGAGCAGCTGTTTTATGTATACAAATGGAAGTATAGCAACAGAAGCACAAGTATAAACACTTTTTAAACACACAACCAGGAAGGTAAAACGTTAAATGGAATGCGATGCAAGATGGTTATCGTTTTCATTTAAATATCCTTTTGACAATTAAAGCGGTGTTACACATGAATACAGGTATAACCTAATGATGATGAGATCTCTTTGAAAGTCTTTATTGCTGATGTTATTATTGTTCTGATTCTACAAATTCAACCACGACATGACACAGCCATAAGAATACGGTTTATTTGATTGAGATGTAGTTTTCCAAGGTGTATATCATACAGTTTCTACAGCTTTTACCATATCTCTACGTAATTCGGTTGCTAAGTTTAGCAGGTAAATGACTTGTTACTTCACGGTTTCTGATACATATATGTACACACACACACACACACACACACACACACACACACAGAGCTACATATATAGCTATATATATATATATATATAT
>NC_068989.1:74178479-74185587 GCF_001194135.2 Octopus bimaculoides | reverse complement strand
TATATATATATATATATATCAAACTGTGCATGGCATCATCCAATATCATCGGCTCATGTTGCAGTCTATATATCCGAAATCTTTCTGTGCCATCCTGATATGGCAGCAAACCTCTCCTAAATCACAAAACATAAACGAGGAGTGTACTACCTTCGTATTGGTTACTTACCAGCGTCAACGAAAGGTAATTAGTAGTCTCCTAATTTCATCCTTTACAAGTACATATTTCTTCATTCCTTCTTGCTTTTGCGTTCCTTTTACTTCGAATGTTACGCTTCAGTTTGTTCCGCTGTGCACTTAGGCCTTTCTGTTTGTTTTCTAAATCGCTGTAATCCATCTGTTTCTGATGTTCGTACATCAGAACTCACTTTTGTGTCAATTGCATTTTTAATAAGTTAACCCCTAAATATTTTCCGCTAATCTATTTCTATTTTTCTTTTGCATGTGATCGAAACATTGGATTTTTGGAAGTGTTTTTATACACTAGAAACAATAACCAAATCTTCTTGAAATCACATGCTAATGTTTTCCAAAAAGAAAAGAAAAGTTTTTAGATAATACAGAACTCAATAAACAAAAGGAAAGAATCGTTACAAACGAAGTACGTTTCGTCAAATGTCTATTATGTATAACGTCGAAGTAAAACAAAACCTCTATCAACAAAAACATACATATAAAAAAATACTTTTCTATTTACGCAAATAAATTATTTTTGCAAGTCATTAAAAATCTCCATTGCACTGCAAGTGAAAAAAATAAAGGAGAAAATTGCCAGGAGATAATATAGTTTGTAAAGTTCATAAATTTTGGAAAGCTCTCAGGCTGGTGGGCAGAATAAACTGCTGAGGTTTCGGGGCTGGATTTCGACTAAAGAAAAAGGTTAGTTTGGAAAACACAATATTCTGTTCCGCTCAAGGCTTACGTAGTTACAAACTCTGCGAAATTACATTTGCCGATGAAGACCACCTACGCTTCTTTCCGAATCTTCGGCATATTTACAATTTACTGTTAAAGATTAGAGAAATCTTGAAATAAGAACAGCAACAATAATAATCATTCTTCTTATTATTATTCTGCTTAGTATTATTATTATTATTATTATTATTATTATTATTATTATTATTATTATTATTATTATTATTATTATTATTTTGTTGTTTTTGTTTTACTTCTTTCGATTTTCATCATCCGCTGTTTGCTGGTAATACAGAGTGAGTGAGAGAAAGAGAAAACAAGAAAGAGAGAGAGAGAGAGAGAGAAAGAAGAAAAAATGCATAACACCCACTCATAAACAATTTAGGTAGATAGGGGAACAGAAATAATCCACCTTGCACTGCATTGGATAAAAAAAAAACGGCAAAACAAATATGAGGCTGGTAAAACCGGAGGCTGCATAACATCACGAGACAAATAATCTCGTACTTTCCCCATTCATTCTCACATTATGCACTCTCTCTCTCTCTCTCTCTCTCTCTCTTTCATTTTCTCTGTTGTTTTTCTATTTCTTTTCTCGCTCTTTTTTTCCGTTTATCATTACATATACAAACCCACAGTAATGAATACATGTTATCACATGCCTACAGAGATTCTACAAACATGCTATCACATGCCTACAGAGATTCTACAAACATACTCACAGATAGAAACTTTCGTGCGTACTTACTCACGTATACATACATACATTCAAGCATACATAAATGCATACATAGATATAGGTGTGTGTTTGTGTGATCTGTGCTTGTGTATATATATAAATATATCTAATATACATATATGTATGCTTATATTTGCATATGTATGTATTTATGGATGTATACGTTGATTATATTAATACCCAAACTATCAGAAGGATATTGTAGGTCTATAATGGCAGATTGCAAGACAGCAGGTCTTCCCAGTTTAATTTCTTTAATACGGATGTCATTCTGAATAAGGGTAAATAGATCTGAAAAAGATCAAATCTTACTACATATTTTGAATTCTTGATTTGAATGAGTGGAGAAATTTTGTTTTTGTGGGTCGAGTATTTTTGTTACCCTATGTGTAACATAGGGTAACAAAAACATATTTTACATAACACAACTTTCTTGGTAGGGTATGGAGTATATACTTAATCTGTGAGTAGAAGTCAAAACTTAACATGAATTAAGACTTCAATTTCTTGATATTCTTCGCATCAGAAACCTGTTTTGATACGTTGTACTTCAAAACCTACAACTACATGAACATATTTGAAGTTTGGAATTTCATTTTTATAAAAACGTAAATCAAGATTCCTCTAATGCTGTTTTTTACAGAGATACGAGACTTGCCGTATACCACCACAACATGAACTGGCATGGACAAACACAAAGGCATTGATTAGCTCTTTTAAACATTTCGGCTTCAAGATTTCTATAATTACAAAGCAAAAGATAATATATTTCCAAAGTGCAGCACTAGTCCTAAACAATGACAAGCATCACTCCTACTGTACAATCAATACAGAAATACTATACATAAAAATGACCTCAAATCGCGTGCCCACAACTAGGCAGTACACTACCAACAACAGTAACAGAGGCATACCTACCCTATCATCGGGTTTATAAATAGTTAACTATTCTGTACAACTATGCAGCTGAGATCTTGCTAAAGGCGATTTTTAACACTAATTTAAAACACATAGAATAATCCACATAAAATAATATCAAGTATAAGGCTAACAAAATAGTGTGTTATAATGCCCCCGTAGTTTAAATATACCCTTACCTTGATTAATTGTCACTTTCCATCCGTACACAGATAAGATAAAATTTTCAGATGAATTCTGTGAAAGCAAAAATCGCTACATGTGCTTTATAGGGTTACAAGTTTCTAACAACACACGCAACTCTATTAACACATGCATCAAGAGAACTCGGGTATAAATGAGAAGACACTCCACTTGATTCCCATTGGCTAGAAAAGGAAATAAATAGGAGCATATGTACGTTCGGTTGACCTCACTCCAGATCCGGTTCTGTGCCTCTCTCAGCCATTTAGCATCCGCAACTTGAACCATCTTCTCCTGGTCTTTTATCGTCTCCGATTATGTGCGTTTGTCTAACTCGGTGTATGCAACTACGCTTCATGTATTGATACTTACTTGGTTTACATGCTCTTCTCACGTCCACTTTTCATACTTGTTATGTTTTATTAAGTGGCCTGTACTTTTCTCTGCATCTTTACCCATTGACAATTATTTGGAATTTTCATTGATTTAGAAAATGCTTATTTTTATTCTTCTTTGTATACTTCTAATATTCTATTGCATATTTTTGACCATTGTCTATGTCTCTGCTCTATGATGTTTAACTGGCAACACACGCTGCTCTATCTGACTTTCTTTTTACATCTTTCATAGTTTTGTAATTGTCGATTCTATAATTTCAAACTAGATGTTGGGAATAACAGGTGAGTTTATCAAGGAATGTTGTTGATAGTGACAGAGGAGTTAATAAATAAAATATTGATTTCATATTTTGGTAATATGCTAGAATTGGTGGGAGGGGGTTCAAGTCGATTATATTGACCCCAGTGCTCAACTGGTTCTTATTTTATCCACCTCCAAACAGTGAAAAGCAAATTCGATATTGATGGCATTTGAAGTCACAATATGAAGTCACGATTCTGCCAACTCGCCGTCTCAGGTAATAAACAAAATATTAACAGATATTGATAGAAAGCCATTAAATTTAATGGGAGGGTTTGAATCGATTTCATCGACTCAAGTAATTGATTAGTACTTTGTTTTATCGACGCCGGAAATTGAAGGTGGAATTGACATGTGCAATTTTTCACACATGAACAAGACAACATAAAACACACAGTCTTTAAACAACTTAAAGGGTGAATTAATAATAAGTAAAAATGCAGCAAATTTCAGTGTAAGCAGAGAGAGAACATATATGCTCTGTAATGAAATTATGAAAAGAAATAGAGATAAATTTCAATCTGTGAGTTTTTAGGTGATCACAATGCGAAATACGCCCTAGCAAACGTCCAGAGACGGTGGTCTGTAAATAAGTTAACACTATATATATATATATATATATATATATAGTTCAAATTTGCAGAAAACAAAAAACGAAGACACATGTATTAGTTTTACGCTCGGAAGAAATGGAAGTAAATGTATGTATATATGTATATATATTCATACTAATTTCCACTCATTTACCTATTATAATCTACAAAATTTTTCGTTGCGACTTCCAACCTTTTCAATAGTCGTTGGTTCTGTCCGTTATCACAATTGCGTTTTGTTTTGTTTTCTTTTTTTGTGTATATTGTAATATTATTTTAATAAGACATAGATGAGACACCAGGAAACTTAATATAAACTACCTGGGAGAATCGTAATCGTTATATTTATTGGGAGTTTCGTTAAGTTTTTGCTTGGGCAAAACTCATTCACTGCATTTATAGTTACGCCTACTGTGCTTATCTGAAACGTTTAATTTTTCTTTTTTTGTGTCATTGTGATAACCCCAGAATAGTGCTATTCTATCAGAAGAATAAACAACTGCATTTCAAACTTCACCATCCATGTCATCTTTCTGTACGTTTTAAATTACGTTTTTCCGGTTCATCCATGTTGTTTTTATGATTGCAAGCAGGACATGATTTAATGGAGATATGACTGCTATGTCTATTAGCACAAAGAACTTGATAGTGGTTCCTTCGTTGGATTCTATATATGCTAATATATCTCTCTCTTTACATCGCAGCTTTTACCGAAATTCGATCGTTCAGTCTATTCCAGATTATTGCAGACTTTTGATGAATTTGTTCACGTCAGTGTCAACCCAAACATCCTAATCTAGATATGTTACATTCCAAAGAATCGATAATTAAGTTTCGTAGATATTAATAAACTCTTATTTTTTATCGATGATGTAAACAAGGATTGAATAGTAAATATATCAGTAAATATATCAAGACAAAATAGAATTTTGCATTGATAAACACACTGAATGAAGGCATGAATAACACACAAATGCCTAATCAGAATTGAAGCCAAGTTTTCTTTGTTGACACCTCAGGGGTGTTTAACTCAACGATCGAAATAAAGTCCTAAAGTTCAATAGATAAGACGATAAACCATAAGAATTCTATATTTGTCGTGCTAAGAAATGACCTAAAGGTATTTAGCGAAAGTGGCTGTAATCATTGTCAGAATAAATAGAAAAACATTTCAAAACCAAATCAGATTCTAGAACTAACAATATTAAAGTGTTGCATAAAAAGAAAATAATGTCTACGAGAATATGCATGAATAGAATTTAAAGTGAATGTTTAACTAGAAATAAGTTGTAAATTTAGTATTGCTCGGATGATTGCTTATTATCGGTAAATATATCTTGCATATATATATATATATATATATTACATGCATGCGTGTATATATTAACCCTTCAAGATCGGGTATAAATAGCAAGTCTTTTTACGTGGAATGCAAAACAAAAAGGGAAAAATACAAGTTGATAATCAATCAAATAGCTTATATCGCAAATGTGGCTTATATACCACACCCGTCATCAGAATTTAGCAGTATGTCAGTAAGCCGCACCCGTCTTCTGTGGAAGACATGATGTTGGCCTAAAGGTGCAAATAAAGTTATATTATAAATACATACACAAATATACGTAAGTGTATATGCAAGGAAATAAGTAAAAGAATGCAAAATGAGATGGACAAATTAAAAAAAAAAGGTTTCATTAGTATAACGCTAAAAAGGGAAGGAAATAATATTTGATGTTTCGGGCACAAATCCGTCATTGGAAAAACAGAAAGAAAAGAAAGAATGGGCGGAGAAAGTCAAGGACCAAGTAGTAATACAGTTCTGTGGGGTAGATTTAGGAAGAGCTGAGGAAGTGAGGTGGTGTGTACATGCATATGAGGGTTTCCAAACATATAGATGGCATAAGGGGAAAATGTGTGTGCAGTGGTGTAGAGTGTAAATACCTTCTTGAGTGTAGGAATATAGTGTGTAGCTGTGAATGTATTGTAGGTGGAAAGGCATGAGGAAGTAAGGGAAATCAGATATGAATTTTTTAACGCTTGAGCTGACATGTTCTCTTCTATATTTATACATATATAAAGTCCGCCAAAAACGTATACCCACTTCAGGAAAGGAAACATTTCCCAAAATATTCACCTTGTATAAATATCCCTATAAATATAATACCACTCTCGATGTTTTAACAAATTGTGGTAACACTGAATAAATTTCAATAACAATGAATAAAAAAATGTATACGCCATTTTTCCTTTCCTGAACTGTGAATACAAATGTCGTGGTGGCGGTCATGTTGGAGCACCACCATGGTCTTTCTGACTTCCTCAGTCTGGGTTTTTCACATCACCACTCCCGTATGTGCCTTTGTCTCAGATGTTGGTACATTTCGTTTAAAAGGGAGTTTTATTCCGCTGTCCTCGTCTGTACCTCATGTCAGGCCGTTGGGTCATCCGGTATTGTGGTGAGGTGGATGTCTAATTCCCTTTTGAAGGCATCTAGTTCCACCTTATACAAAGTTCTTAATTTTTGTGGCAGGTATTGAAGAGTTGTGGACCTTTGAACCCTAGACCATTGCAGTACCTGGTCCTGAACTTAGATGGAGTGGATGGTACCTTTGGTACGATACAATGGTGGCAGTTCTGGCATTTGTATAACACTCAATGCCGAAGTTAGGTACTAGATCTAAGATTTTCCATATGCATATTATTGCATATCTCTCATGCCTTCGCTCCAGTGAGTAAAGCTGTAGTTTTCTCAGCGTAGCCCTGTAGCTCATCCACTGAACTGTTTCAGTCTTTTTAGTGTAGTGGCGTTGGACTGCTTCAACTCCGCTGTTAGTTTGGCATTATGTGGTGACCATAACTGGGAGCAGTAGTCCAGGCGGCTAAGAAGAAAGGACAAAGGTTCTCATATATTTATATATACGTACACACACACACACACATATATATATATATATATATATGTATGTGTGTGTGTGTGTATGTATCTATATATATACATATGAATACATATGGGTATATATATGAGCATGATGCATATCTATATATATATATGCATATATAT